>NC_089746.1:11747194-11789694 GCF_040412425.1 Macrobrachium rosenbergii | reverse complement strand
GTAGAAAAATTCTCAATCCCCCTACCCCCTCCCCAATCCCCGGCTGAAACTCCCCCACCCCCCTAATTATTTTGTTAGTGCACTCCTTCTGCCAGCCAGAATCAACATGTCCCACCCAGCAAAACAACACTGCTGTCTACTAGTCAACCCCAACATACACCACGGGACGGGACACTAGAGAGGCATTCGAGAACGGAAGGTTGCAAAGCTTTGTTTACGAGAAGAAGATGAAGACGACTTAGATGGGAAAGATAGAGAAGAAAAAAAGAAGATAGGAAAAAGATGGGAAAGACAGAGAAGAAGAAGAAGAAGAAGAAGAAGAAGATGGGAAAGATGAGGAAGAAGAAAGAAGAAGAAGACGAAAACAAGCGGGGAAGAGGCAGCGACGCGGGGAAATTAAGTGTCAAGTTGAGATAAATGAAGGGCCATCATCACAAGTATAATAAAGATTGAAATGACAATGAGAAACTTGATCCACAATCTAGAAGGATACACACACACACAAAAACACATTATATGTATATGTATATATATATATATATATATATATATATATATATATATATATATATATATATATATATATATATATATATATATCAATTTTTTTCGAGTTTCCAAGCGACATCTTTGTTCCCAAATATTAAAGAACATATTCAGTATCCAATTCGCTATACCTTGGGAATAAATTACACTTAAGGGGTATTATAATCGATAAATGTTTTGTCCCCTGCCTAACCCAGGCAATAATAGACGATGAATTGACCATCAGGCTATTAAGAAAGATGTAAGTCTATATCGACTCTGTCATATATGCATACATACATACATACATATATGTATGTATGTATGTATATACAATTTATATAAAGCCAAAGCTACAAACGCCTGACGAACACATGTTGGCAACTTCATTCGATGTTGTTCTCGACAAAAAAAAAAAAGTTTCGCTTTAACAATAGCAGACCTACAATAACAACTAAAACAATGATATCAAAATTAAAAAAAAAATTTCCCGATTCTCTGCGGTGGCCTCAATTCCATTAATAAAAATAATCTATCTGTCTCTTCTTGTACTGGTACACCCTGGTTAATCTATTATTACTTCATTGTTTTCATTAGTTTAATACCCCAGAATATAGAGAATGCAAAAGGATTTGACCCATTTAAGGTCTAAAGCTATCAAGATTACAGTAAAAAATAATTTATCTCTTACAACAATATGAGTATTATTGATACTAAAGTAAACAAAGAGACAAAAAAATACAGTACAAAATAGAAATACCGTCATGTCAAATGAAGATGAAACTAATGAGTAAGCATATTTTGCGAGTAAGCAAACTATACAGCAAATATGCAGAAACAAAATGGCAATAATTACAGAAAACCGGAGTCTGAAGGATGAAGCAACCAGGCCTAAAGGACCCAACAGACAATACGACCGGCGGATCAGGTTCCGTTCTAATTCCGGTATCCGCGTTGCCCCTAGACATTCGGATTTACTTGTTTGCCGAACCCTGGTAGTGTGATGAGGCTAAGATTCTGCTCTTGGAACAGAGGTTTCGAGCCACCTGAACTGAAACGGAAGCCACGAACCTGGCAAGGACAGGTTGCCAGCTGGTCGAAGAGGCCAACGGACTCCGCCCACTTTTGGTCGGAGGAGAACACCATACACAGTGAGGTTTACTTCCGGTTCAAACGACCTGATCAGGCGATCGTATCGTCTATGTGGCCTTTAAGATACGTCTCAACATTTCACGAAACGAGTACAGAAGATTCAGGGACCATTCTAGGCTTCTGAGATAGGTTAAAATAGACATCATCTTAGTGACAAAATGGTTTATGAATAGAGTAATGGAATTTTTTTTTTTAAGCTGCCCGGGACAAGGGCCTCTGCTAACATCATTTTACCAGTGATGAATAACATGAATTTGAAGGTCCTTTAGAATATGTATAGGAAAAATGAGATGCTTTTCATTCGCATGGAAAAGAAAGAGAGAGAGAGAGAGAGAGAGAGAGAGAGAGAGACCATAAGGGTGAATTAAAGAGAATGAAAAGATGGGAAAATTGCTTTCGAGAGAGAGACTGGGGCATCTGAGACCATAAAGCTGAATTAAAGTGAATGAAAAGATGGGCAAATTGCTTTTGAGAGAGAGAGAGAGAGAGAGAGAGAGAGAGAGAGAGAGAGAGAGAGAGAGAGAGAGAGTGAGTGAGTCATTGACTGGGGGATCTGGAGATCACTTGGTTGAATTAAAGAGAATGAAAAGATGGGCAAACTGCTTTAAGAAATAAAGTTAAATAAATTTAATTTATTTAACTTTATTTCTTAAAGCAGTTTGCCCATCTTTTCATTCACTTTAAACTATGGTTTGCATAGCGTAAATTAAATTTACGCTATGCAAACCATTTTCATTTAAAACGATCAGACTCTCTCTCTCTCTCTCTCTCTCTCTCTCTCTCTCTCTCTCTCATAAGGTTTTGAATAACGAGGAATAACGAAAACAAACGCAAAAATTTAAGGCGACAACTGAAGGACCCAAAAATACATATTTCGGTCGTTTACATTTCAACGTAATACTTTCCCAACATGACCCAATTCCGCCCAAACCTATTTCCCCTGCAATAATACTTCGACAAAATATTACTTTGATTTGCTTTTAGCACGCAGTGTTTTGTGCCTCAGTAACCAAATGCCCCCCTCTTCTAAATTTACACTCTTCGACAGAAATGGAGGCACTCATATATATAAATATATTTTTTTAAAAACGACCATTATCTGGTTCGTCCAGCTCATATTTCAAGACTAGATGGCATCCTTTCCCAAACTACGCGTTACATTTTCCCTGTAAAAGAAATATTAAAGGCAAACTAATAAACCATAAAAATAAATCACCATCATGTGAGAGCGCCATACACTACGCTAACATCAATTCCCGATTATTACTTCGGAGTGGTAGCCTAATCATCTACGAATTTTATGGGCGGTGGAGATGGACGGTGATATCAACAGGCTGATATTTACGCACTTCCGAATGTTGAAATACTTTCTGGAAATTCATAAAACTGATAATTAAAAATATATCAGTTAAATTGATAAAATGGTAACTGCAAATTAACACTTCATGATCGATCACCACTGATATGCCTTTTTGAAAATTGATAAAATTGATAAATAGATATATCAGTTAAAATGATAATACTATAACTTTACAAATTAACACTACATGATCGATCTCCGATGAGAGACCTTTTAGAAATTGATAAAATTGATTAATACAGACATCAGTTAAAAATTGATAATTACAGACATCAGTTAAATGGATACATTGTAACTCTATCAATTAACACTTCACGATCGATCTCCATTGACATACCTTTTGGTAACTGACAAAACTGATAAAATTGATAAATAAAGATATATCAGTTAAGATGATAAAAACCTTCTGGAAACTGATAAATTGATAAATACAGAAACAGTTAAAACGATAAATCCTAAATCTAAACGAACACTTCAAGATCGACCTCCACTGAAATACCATTTGGAAAATGATAAAATTGATAAATAAAAGAACTATCATTTGAAATGATAAAGTGTAACTCTATAAATGAACACTTCACGATCGATCTCCACCACTTTGCAGAGTGGAGTGTTTCCTCCTCCCAAAATGCCGAACTCTCTCTCTCTCTCTCTCTCGTGCGAAATGAAAAAATTAAGCTGGAGGAGGATATGTGTGTGGGCGCTGCGGAACGTGGGCGTGACCTTTGACCTTTGCCTTCGCCGCTGGTTGGAGGAGGAACCCAGGTGAATACCTAACAACTTCCAGCCAAAACGATAACTTCATCCCGTCATCACTCACAAGAAAACTGCCTCAAAATCCCGGTATTTATTACTGCGGCGGTATGAGTATGTTGATGGATATAACTCTCTCTCTCTCTCTCTCTCTCTCTCTCTCAATTTCTTCCTCTGCATTTACTTCATCCACATGTGGGCCTAAAAAGAACTTCCAATTATAATTAACAGGTAAGGTTAAAGTTACTTTCTAATAACTTGAAAGCAAATGAAATTTATGTAATGCACAAACACACGCATATACACACATATACACACATGCATACATACATATATATATATATATATATATATATATATATATATATATATATATATATATATATATATATATACGTGTGTGTGTGTGCGTGTGCGTGTGTGTGTGTGTTTGCAAACGTTACCTACGTTTATAACGCGCTGAATTATTACAGCTCATTAACGGATACGACACTGTACGATGATTAAGATTAAACAAAAACCATCCGCCTTACGAACATCAATCGTATTTCCACGAAATTTTGAAGCTGCGTTCATTCCTAGCCTCCAATTCTTTTGGGAAAATGCCCTAACGGCAGCAATCCCAGCTAAGTAATAAGTGAAGCCAGCTCTAAAAGGTCGGCAGCCTAACCTAATTATATTGGGTACGAACAAATATGGTCGTGGAGGGAAGCGGCAACTTTCTCACTTTCAGTGCCTCAAATTTTGACATTTATCTCCTCAGGGTAATTTATGGCCGTCTGAGACGATATATTGCGTGATGCTATAAATGTTTTTTTTTTACATACTCAAACTTACGCCTCTTTACATATTCAAGGAATTGAAATAAATGTCAAAAATTTCACGACTTTCCACTTATGGCAAAGATTTCGGTTCGCTATTTTAGGTTATTCTTTTAAACAGAATCTACGTCTTTCTACATATAACTTCATGGGGATAAAAATTTAAAATATCACTTTAATCTAAGCCTATACAAATAACACAATACACACTGCTGCATAATTTACGATATAACTTTAGAGTTATATACAAGTATACAAGTTTAAAATAAAAAGCTACCACTTTCCTATATATCACAAGACAAATCATTATTAGCGCCATATGCAATAAAAACACGCTTATTGAATCATGGGAGGAAAAAGGTCATTACCGTCCTCATCCAGGGCGGCGAAGTAAAATTATATATAGCATGTATATATATATATACATATATATATATATATATATATATATATATATATATATATATATATATATATATATATATGTATGTATGTATGTATGTGTGAGTGTGTATATGGACATTATATATACAAACACACAGACACATTATATATATATATATATATATATATATATATATATATATATATATATATATATATATATATAAGGACATAACCTTTACGGGCAAATGCCTCACTGGCAATCACAAAACATCTACGCTGACCAATCCTTGGGAGGCAATGCATAATTCAATATGGCCCATAAAAAACCCGGGAAAGCCAACTTTACAACGTCCAGAAATTTTTGGATACCACTAACACGAGTTTCCCATGAGACCAGCCGAGCTCCCCATTATTTTTTCAAGTCAGTTCAAAGGCCCTCTAAAACACAAAAACCCTCTGCTTTATTGTTTTTAAATAGAAGCAATTTGCCTCGTATATCTGCCATTTAAATATTTGCAAATGCTGTATATTAAAATATGAATATAAATGCGACTAAATTTTATAGGGAGCAATATGCTGTATTTTAAAATATGAATAAAATGCTAAATTTTATAATAAGCAAAATGCTCTATATTAAAATATGAATATAAATGCCACTAAATTTTATAATGAGCAACATGCTGTATATCAGAATATGAATAAAATGCTACTAAATTTTATAATAAGCAAAATGCTTTATATTTAAATATGAATATAAGTGCCACTAAATTTTAAAATGAACAAACTGCTGTATATTACAATATGAATACAAATGCAACCAAATTTTATAATGAGCAAAATGCTGTATCTTTAAATATGAATAAAATGCCACTAAATTTTATATTGAGCAACACGTTACCTACGTTTCATAATACGCAACAAGCTGTATATTAAAAAAAATTAATACAAATGCCACTAAATTTTACAATAAACTTTTTCAAATTTCTAAAAGAACTGTGATGTTTCAAATTAGTCTCCACATGGATAGAAGTGCATTTTTGCAAATCCTTGAAAATCATAAAACTGTTTTGTGAAGGAAATGCACTGGACATGTTGGGAACACAAATAAATAATTCGGCGAATTCAAACTGTTCAGAGCAGATTTACTAAATAAAACAGGGAGTCAATAATATAATTGTTGTCATATATGAAATACAGACTTCCAGTATTCACGGAGGGAGCTGACTGATTACAAATAAAAACATTACAAACATACTGCCAGTGTAATAACCATTTTTTTTAATCCATTACTAATAGCTTTGAACAATTATTTGAACTGCACCTCAGAATATTAAGTTTAATCATACAATGAACAGTACAACGAACAATTTAAAAAATTAAACTACTCATAAGACCTGCAGATCAATCGCCAGCACTAACAGGAAAGTTGCCCTGACTATCAAAGTTTTCCATTTCTCAACTTATACTAGTGCTTCTCCATACATAGATTTCGGCCCCTAATGCCTGCGTCTTCACCACTCATATTATTCCTATGTAGAGCACTAGCATCACATGAACGACTGAACTTCATAATGGTTGAACATAAAAGTTTCCATTTTTCAACTTATACTAGTGCTTCTTTATATATAGATTTCGACCCCTAATGGCTGCGTCTTCACCACTCATATTATTCGTCTGTAGTACACTATGAACGACTGAACTTCATAATGATTCAACATAAAAAGTTTTCCGTTTTTCAACTTATACTAGTACTTCTCTATACACAGATTTCGACCCGTAATTGCTGCGTCTTCACCATTCATTTTATTATTATGTAGTACACTATAAGCACATGAACGACTGAAGTTCACAATGGTTCAACCTCTACTAACTTTGCCCTGTAACTCATACCCTATAACCCAGACCATAACAGCTTCCCCCTCCCCAATTCACCCCTACTGAGTAACCAGGAGAAAGCACAAATCCAAAAAAATAATGACCAGATTCATCAATTACGGGAAAGCAACTGACAAATAAAAATTACATCTGTACACTACCCTGTTGGTCACTCCTCATTATTCAAATGATGACATTTAAATATTACCGGCTTTTGTGTGCTTAAGGAAGAGGCTTGTGCATGCACACCCGTTTGCGGTCTACCATTTGTAAGCGCGATTCGGGATTCTTTCGTCATCCCTGTTGGAATTTTATGTCTTTCATGTGGCGCCAGTCTGTTTCCTCTTGCATAGCTGAACAGAGGCACAATCAACGGGTGAAGAGGAAGACGAGAATAGTAGATATAACTTATCATGCCTTGCAAAATGTTCTAAGAACGTGAATAACTTGGTTTTCGTAAACGTCACACCAAAGGTATTTCTTCATATTTTACATTTTCAAGCATATAATAAAATATTATAAAAGACAATTCGTTCAAACTTCTATTCTTTTGTTTCAACTTCTTTTTATTTTGACGGATATTAACAACAACAACAACAACAACAACAACAACAACAACAACAATAATAATAAAGAACGAAACAAAAACTTCTTTCAGTTTTCTTCTGAAGATGGAAAGTCAGGCTGGTTCAAGGCCCACAAGATTCCTGTGTAAAATTGTTTACTTGTAAATATTGACAAGTAAACAAGTTATACACAGGAATCTTGTGGGTTTCTCTTTCAATAATAATAATAATAATAATAATAATAATAATAATAATAATAATAATAATAATAATAATAATAATAGATATTTCCATGCAATCACGAAAATGAGGTGGAATATAAAGTATTACTATGACTGAAGAATAATAATATTGTGCTTGAATATAAATAAGCTACCAAACAGCTATAAAAATTTGGAGGAGGAGGAGGAGGAGGAGGAGGAGGAGGAGGAGGAGGAGGAGGAGGAGGAGGAGGAGGAGGAGGAGGAGGAGGAGGAGGTCTCCAATAAAGTCTTGGAGTTTTACTGAAAGCAAGCCTTACAACCTTTCTTCCTGTAAAATGTGCAAGTTTACGGAATTTTCTTCCTCCTACCCTTCTAAGTATGTAAGGTGCCAAAGATTAAACAGGAATTTATTTCTATGCCCTAAACAATGTAAATTTTCAACCGTTGAAGCCGGGACAGGATATGTAAAGGCAGTTCACCAATTGCCAAAGAGACATTTTCTGCGAATGGAGCGGTTTTAGAAGATTCAGACAAAGCGAACAAAGGATGAACATGTATTAGGCTGCAGCCTTTTAGTCTTCATTTGTTTCAGAACTCGGTTCCTAGCTTCGGGACCTAAAAATTACACACACACACACACACACACATATATATATATATATACTATATATATAGTATGTATGTATATGTATATATACAAATACAAATACACATACACAAACACACGTATATATACAGTATATTATATATACATATATATATACATATACATACTTATATACATGTATATTTATATATATATGTGTATATATATATATATATATACACACACACAATATTAATTTTCTAAGCACCTAAGTAACGAGTTTTCTTTTGAAGGATCTTATGACAAGAGTATTTACGAAGGAAAACAACTTATTAAAACTAACTTTCAGAGCTTCCACAGAAAAGAATTAATTCTAAAACTCAACTAACATTAAGTCCCTAGTTCCTCTCTATAATTACTAATGTACATTACTTAGTGAAATAATAATAGTCTACAGTTAATTCCTTTTCTGAGCTGGGGAAAAAGGGGGAGGGGGGGGGGAAAGGGATCAACTGGAAACAGAAAGGAAACGAATTTGTTCCAAGGGATTTACTCACAGGCGATTCCAGTTTTTGTTTCTCAAACAATTACGACCGTTCGTCCATTAACAATTGTTGTTGTATACTCCTTTTCATATTTCCATGTACAGCTCGACTACAAAGCTGTACCTATCATCTACTATATAACGAGAGAGAGAGAGAGAGAGAGAGAGAGAGAGAGAGAGAGAGAGAGAGAGAGAGAGAGAGAGAGATTTACATCTCGACTACTAAGCCTGGAACGGTCCTGCCATCTACTATATACCGAGAGAGAGAGAGAGAGAGAGAGAGAGAGAGAGAGAGAGAGAGAGAGAGAGAGAGAGAGATTTACATCTCGACTACTAAGCTGGAACGTCCTATCATCTACTATATACGAGAGAGAGAGAGAGAGAGAGAGAGAGAGAGAGAGAGAGAGAGAGAGAGATTTACATCTCGACTACTAAGCCTGGAACGGTTCTGCCATCTACTATATACAGAGAGAGAGAGAGAGAGAGAGAGAGAGAGAGAGAGAGAGAGAGAGAGAGAGAGAGAGAGATTTACATCTCGACTACTAAACTGGAACGTCCTATCATCTACTATATAAAGAGAGAGAGAGAGAGAGAGAGAGAGAGAGAGAGAATTTATAGCTCGACTAAAAAGCTGTTCCTATCATCTACTATATACGAGAGAGAGAGAGAGAGAGAGAGAGAGAGAGAGAGAGAGAGAGAGAGAGAGAGAGAGAGAATTTATAGCTCGACTACAAAGCTGTTCCCATCATCTGCTATA
Organism: Macrobrachium rosenbergii; assembly: GCF_040412425.1. Lineage (NCBI taxonomy): Eukaryota > Metazoa > Arthropoda > Malacostraca > Decapoda > Palaemonidae > Macrobrachium > Macrobrachium rosenbergii. The sequence continues at coordinate 11,780,165 of NC_089746.1, read as the reverse complement.
GAAGCGAGAGAGAGAGAGAGAGATTTACATCTCGACTACTAAGCTGGGACATCCTATCATCTACTATACTGTATAACGAGAGAGAGAGAGAGAGAGAGAGAGAGAGAGAGAGAGAGAGAGAGAATTTATAGCTTGACTACAAAGCTGTTCCTATCATCTACTATATACGAGAGAGAGAGAGAGAGAGAGAGAGAGAACACGTGTACAAGAACATTTACTAAATCTACTCTCCTAAACTGCTATAGAGCTTTAACTACAACTATATTAATAACTCATTTTGCGATGTTGAAAAGCTTTTTTTTCAGTACAATACACAGTGTATGTTCGTACATATGAATATGTATGTATATACAGAGTACATATGCGCACATTAATTGCAGGACGAAAATCTGTTTGAAAACAAATCCTTTTTCCCGTTTGTGAAAGGAAACTGATTGAAACAGATTCGTTTAATTTTATTTACACCTTATCCTTTTATTGCATTCTGGTCTTTTTCCACGTTTTGTAGAACTGAAAATTGCTCCAATTGTATCGGGAAAAGAAGTGTGTGTATGTATATATATATATATATATATATATATATATATATATATATATATATATATATATATATATATATATATATATATATATATATAATATATATATATATATATAATATATATATATGTATATATATTTATATATATATATATATATATATATATATATATATATATATATATATATATATATATATATATATATAATGTATTCACATATAATATACGCACTCACGGATTAACTCAATAATACTGCACAAGTATATGGGTATCGATCCTTGTCTCATACGCTTAAACACAAATAAATAAAATACATGAATTGAACTGAATATAGAATTTAGGCCGAAGGCCAAGCACTGGGACCTATGAGCGCATTCAGTGCTGAAACAGAAATTAGCAGTGAAAGGTTTGAAAGTGTAACATGAGGAAACCTCGCAGTTGCACTATGAAATAATTGTTAGGAGAGGGCGGATAGTAAGATGGAAGAAAGAGAACACGAAAGGAGGTAAAGTAAAAGAAACGAAAGGGTCTGCAGCTAGGGGCCGAAGGCACGCTGCAAAAACCTTAAGTAATGCCTACGGGGAAATAAAAAAAAGAATCCACACTTAGCTTTTAACTTTCAATCACAAGTGAAATATAATAACCGATAAGATCCTCCCCGAGGCTTTTGTTTGATGATAAAGCGGAGGTTAGGTGGAAAATAATACATAAAGTAAAGAAAATACAAACAAAACGAATGGAAAAACTAGGCGATATTAACTAGGTAATATCCAAGTTCGGAACCTTTAGTTACCTATAATGTTAGTACAGAAGTATAAAGCTACACAGCATATACTATGGACACTGATCAATGGATTTTTTTTAAAACCTACAAATCAATATAATGAAGATAAAATATACCTACCATACCTTCACTACACACACACACACACATATATATATATATATATATATATATATATATATATATATATATATATATATATATGTATGTATATGTATATATGTACATACATATACATACATACGTATATATATATGTATATATATACATATAATAGGGACTGTTGACAAGCAATTGTAAATTGTTTTAAAAACACAGCAAGATAATGAAAAGCTTCCATACATGTGGCATTTCCACGTACCATATAATTAGCACAATCTGCATCAAAAGCTTAGCTCTTCATAATGAAAATGTTTGGCGTACTGTCCTGTTTCAAAATAAGAATAAGCTTCTTAGTCGAATTCAAAGGGTTGACTTTACTCTACTGTTTCATATACCTAGAGCCCTCTTCAGAGAGAGAGAGAGAGAGAGAGAGAGAGAGAGAGAGAGAGAGAGAGAGAGAGAGAGAGAGAGAGAGAACCCTTTCCAAAGTTGCAACAAAATTCAGTCAGAGAGAGAGTGAGCTAACCCTTTCAAAACTTTCGACCAAAGGACTCAGAGAGAGAGAGAGAGAGAGAGAGAGAGAGAGAGAGAGAAAGAGAGAGAGAGCCGTTCCAAAGTCAAGTTGCAACAAAACGAGTCGAAGCCTCGCTTCTCTGACAAAAGGAATTGTCCCGCAATAAAAAAATATTTTAAAATATACAAAATTAGTAAATACCCTTCCCGTTTTCCCTTAATACAGTCGACTGGACTTTGACATAATGTGGATGCATTGTGATTTACTGGCTATAAAAGGGCAGATTACTGGGTGACCAATCTTAATTCATTTCTGGCTGCGTGACAGCTTACAAAGACATACTAGGTTCTCTCTCTCTCTCTCTCTCTCTCTCTCTCTCTCTCTCTCTCTCTCTCTCTCTCATCACTCTTAGTCTTTCTACCATCACCTTTAGCTTTTCTCCCTAATTCCTGTACGAATTAATCACTCGAACATCATGCCGCCGTTTAATCTTAAAACCTTAATCTCGATTAATTATTTTTTTTTTTACTTAATGGCAATAATGTCTGAAAAATTCACTAATTCCACTTGCAGTTCAGTCTCATTACGGCAAAATATCTTGCATTTCTCTCTCTCTCTCTCTCTCTCTCTCTCTCTCTCTCTCTCTCTCTCTCTCTCTCTCTCTCTCTCTCTCTATGTAACCCTATTACTTCACCGACAACTGTTTCACCAGACAATGCAACTCGGTTTACTTAGCAAGCCTTATGCCAGCACGTCGCCTTGATCTTTATGAGCACATCATAAAAATGTACATCTTACAACTAAGTCATCGTTACTTAAAAGAGTACTTCTCTTCTTTATTCCATCGTTATTTAAAGAGAAGTTCTCTTCTTTATTTTATCGTTATGTAAAAGAGAAGTTCTCTTTACCGTTATTTAAAAGTGAAGTTTTCTTTATTTCATCGTTACCTAAATGAGTATTCTCTTTATTTTATCGTTACATAAAAGAGTAATTCTCTTCTTCATTCTACCATTATTTAAAAGAGTAGTTCTCTTCTTTATTTTATTGTTATTTAAAAGAGAAGTTCTCTTTACTTTATCGTTACCTAAGTGAGTAGTTCTCTTTATTGTTTTATCATTATTTAAAAGAGTAGTTCTCTTCTTTATTTCATCGTTATTCGTAAGTGTAGTCTCTTCTTTATTTCACCTTCAAAACAGTAGTTCTCCTCTTTATTTTATTGCTATCTAAATGAGCAGTTCTCTTTATTTCATCTACATCTAAAAGAGTAGCTCTCTTTATTTTACCAATATCTTAAAGAGTAGCTCTCTTTATTTTACCATTATCTTAAAGAGTAGTTCTATTCTTTATCTTATCATTATCTAAAAGATTATTCTCTACTTTATTTTATCGTTATCTAAAAGTGTAGTTATCTTCTTTATTTCATCTACTTCTAAAGGGGTAGTTCTCTTTATTTCATCGCTATCAGAAAGAGTAGCTCTCCTCTCTATTCTATCGTTATTTAAAGAGTAGTTCTCCTCTTTATTCTATCGTTATTTAAAGAGTAGCTCTCCTATTTGTTCCATCGTTATATACCGAGTAGCTCTCCTACTTATTCTATCGTTATTTAAAGAGTAGCTCTCCTCCTTATTCTATTATTATTTAAAGAGTAGCTCTCCTATTCATTTTATCGTTATGTAAAGAGTAGTTCCCTTCTTTATTTCAATAACAAATTATCTATATAATCCCACCTTCAATCTCTAAACCTGTATCATTACTCAGGTCATCTATGAGAGTATTTCTCTTTAGTTTATTGTCATCTAAAGATTAGTCCTCCTCTTTATTTTATCGTTATCTAAAAGAGTAGCTCCCTTCTTTATTTCAACGAAAAACTTTCTATATAATCCCACTTTCAATATACAAATCTATATCACTACTCAGGGACCTTTGCGAGAACTACGAAGCGCCTCTCTCTCTCTCTCTCTCTCTCTCTCTCTCTCTCTCGCTGTATCGCCGACTTCTGCAATTTCATTTACGTCGGTAATCCGACCTTCACGAACTTTTAATAACCGTCACAGGGCATCGCTCTTAACGGACGTAAAACACCCGATAACATCTCTCTTACGTTTCTGTTGACCTAATTTCCTACTCCGAGTCCTTTATTCTTTTTCTTTTTCCTTTTCGCTCCTCCTCCTCCTCCTCCTCCTCATCACCCTCTCTCTTCTTCTTGTTCTTCTTGCATGATTTGGAGAATGGACTTTTTTTTTAAGGATAATATCACGGGAAATGGAATTTTCCTTTAGTTTTTTTTTTTAATCACTAACTCGCTTTCATCGCCTATAGGTGATTGTTCTCTATGAAATGATCTTCACAATCTCTGCTGCAAATTGATGCCCCTTTCTTTCACACACACACACAAGAGAGAGAGAGAGAGAGAGAGAGAGAGAGAGAGAGAGGCACAATATTTTTTGATAATGAAAATGAACTACATGTGGAATTCATGAGTTGTGTAGGCATTATTGCTATTCATTGGGAAATAAATCTAAATTGTTTCTGAAAAGAAAGTGCTCAGAAAGAACGTATTCAAAACATGTTAGATGTTAGCATTTAATTTAACACAGAACTTGGGCAAACAAAAAGCAATATTTCTGGTCCCTATGTGGTATTTCTCGTTCCTAAATACGATGAAAGAGGAATAAAAAACCTTTCTCAACAAGACGGCGGTCTACAGACCACTGAAGAAAATAAAGTCTAAAAGATCCCTCTCTACTAGAATACAGTCCACAGCTCACTGAAGAAAATAAAGTCTAAAAGATCCCTCTCTACTAGAATACAGTCCACAGCTCACTGAAGAAAATAAAGTCTAAAAGATCCTACTCTACTAGAACAGTCCACAGCCCACTGAAGAAAATAAAGTCTAAAAGGTCCCTCTCTATTAGAATACAGTCCACAGCCCACTGAAGAAAATAAAGTCTAAAAGATCCTTCTTCTACTAGAACAGTCCACAGCCCGCTGAAGAAAATAAAGTCTAAAAGATCCTTCTCTACTAGAACAGTCCACAGCCCACTGAAGAAAATGAAACGTTTATAAGATCCTTCTCTACTGGACCACAGTCCACAGCCCACTAAAGGAAATGAAAGGTCAAAAAGATCCCTCTCTACTAGAACACAGTCCACAGCCCACCGAGCAAAGTGAAACGTTTCAAAGATCCTTCTCTCCTAGATCACAGTCTACTGAAGAAATTGAAACGTTTACTAGAACAGCCCACTGAAGAGAATGAAACGCCTAAGAGATCCTTCTCTATTAGAACAGTCCACAGCCCACTGGAGAAAATGAAACGTTTAAAAAACTTTTCTCCATTATAGACCATAGTCCACTCAAGAAAAAACAACTTCCAAAACCAAATTTCTTTTTAAACAGAACACCATAAAACTTCTAAAACCAAATTTCGTTTTATAAAAGAGGAAAATGCACTGGCTACCGGAACCGTATACCTGGAAAACGCTCTGTTTAAAATTCACGACTCTTAAAGAAGACTGAGTTTTAGACATGACATAAGGAGATTTCCACCGGATTCTTATCATACAATCCCCTGCTTGACAAGGAAGGGGTAGCGGAGAGAGAGAGAGAGAGAGAGAGAGAGAGAGAGAGAGAGAGAGAGAGAGAGAGAGAGAGAGAGAGAGAGAGAGACTGCGAAAGTTGGGGTCAAGGGTGCCGAAGTATTTTTTTGGTTTTGTTTTGTAGAGTGTAAAGTTATTCTTAGTGAAATGAACGAGATCATATTCTTAAACATTTTGAACTCTAGTTACTGGGGATCCATACGAACATTCCTAAACGATCGACATTCATATTTTAAAATAATTAGTGAACTATGGTAATACTTTGATGGCTTTAACATCGACCCACTTAAAAAAAATGAGTGGCATAAAGTCGACCCACTTGAAAAAAAAAGGGCATAAGTCGCCCACTTTTAAAAAATAAAAGTCGTATAAAGTCACCCCACTTTAAAACTAATGCAAGCCGCATAAAGTCCACCCAATTCAAAAATTATAATTCGCGCGAAGTCGCCCAACTAAACACTTCTCATCGTCCTCTCCGACGCAAGGCTGCTTTATTACACGATTAATTAGCGTCCAAACACCCACGCCTCCACTGCACATTTATAACCTGATCAATTTAAGAAGAGCGAGATCGAGAAAGAGAGACGAACAGAATATGAAAGAATATAGAATTTAGGCCAAAGGGCAAGCGCTGGGACCTATGAGGTCATTCAGCGGTGAAAGAGAAATTGAGATTAAAAAGGTTTTAAAGGTGTAACAGGAGGAAAACCTCTCAGTTGTGCAATTAAAAAACTGTTAAGAAAGGGTGGAAAATAAGACGGAACATAGAGAATATGAAAGGGGTTCCAGCTAGGGGCCGAAGGGACGCTGGAAAGAACCTACAGTGCACCGCATGAGGCGCACTGGCGGTACTGCGGAGAGAAGAGAGAAGAGTTTCCGGCCGGATTCTGCCATCAAAAACAAAACACGCCGGCAAACCCGACGCTTAACTGAGCCGAGCGAAACATTACTCTTATGTCTGCAATTAATGAACTAATTAGATCGACCTCTATCATTTTCCTCTGTAGCTTTTAATGGCCCTGACCATCCTAATTGCATCCTAAAGCTCTAATTACAGAAGCCATTAAAATGGTCGGCGGCGGTGCCATCAACTCTGCTTTGCCCTTTCCGATGTTCGTTTTATCGGATAATCACGTTTCACTCCCGCCCACCTTCTTCCGTTAACGATCTGTCGCTGGCGTTACGACTACCATAAGCTCTAATCATAATCATTAATCATATTATTATTACTATTATTATTATTATTATTATTATTATTATTATTATTATTATTCAAAAGAACCTATTCATGCAGAACAACCCCACAGGAACCACTGACTTGAAATTCAAGCTTCCAAAGAACAGGGTGTTCATGCGAAAGAAGTAACTGAAGGTAAATGGGAAATATTGAAAGAGGAGATCAGCTACTACTAGAAAAACAGATAAATGAATAAATTAATAAATATATAAAAATGGAAGTAAAATATTAAAATACAAATTGAACTGTATTAAGGTATTAAAGCACTGCAGCTTCGCTTGAACTTCTGAAGTTCCGATTGCACGACATCCTCAGGGAGGGATGCTGTTCACGATCAGAATCTTTATACACAAAACAGTCACTCATCATTATCAATGTCATTCTAAAACTTTCCTTGTAAAGAATGGCCGTCTGGATGCCGCTGATTTTATACAGCGATGTTTCAGTCTCCAGCATGAGTTTTTTTTTTTTTTTTTTTTTTAGCAGCAGGTAAATCCACTTCATTGTGTGGGCAAAAATGACAGAATGTGTCTTAAGAACTACATCCTGTTGGCTATAAAAGGCAAATACTTCAAAGCAAACCGTATTCTCGCTATTTCTATATAACGACAAAATAGTCTACTGTTTGCCACATTGTAGGATAGGATAGGAATATAGATTTCAAGCTAAAGGCCAAGTGCTGGGACCTATGAGGTCATTCAGCGCTGGAATGGAAATTGAGAGTAGAAAGGTTTGAAAGGCATAACAGGAGGAAAACCTCCAAGCAGTTGCACTATTGAATCAATTGTTAGGGGAGGGTGGAAAGTAAGATGGAAGAAAGAGAATATGAACGGAGGTACAGTAAAAGGAATGCAAGGGGTTGCAGCTTGGGGCCGAAGGGACACTGCAAAAAAAACTTAAGTAATGCCTACAGGTTACCGTGCGAGGTCCACTGACGGCACTAACCCCCTACGGGATTTTGTCACATTGTGAAAATAAGATGGGTCAGGCAATGAAGAAAATAAAATTATGAGAAACCGCAGGAGATTTTAAATTGCACTCCCTACGCTTTATACTCATAATGTGGCCGAGAAGCCTCAAAAATACTTATTACTAAACGTGAATTGTGGTTTTAAGCTTTTGTAACGACTAATAACATTAAGATGGAACATTTTCTATCTTATCAGCTATGGGATTCTTCGGGGAAAATAACGGCAATTCAGATTTATTTCCAAAATGCACTGATATAATAATAATAATAATAATAATAATAATAATAATAATAATAATAATAATAATAATAGATTTCATTTCAGTTCAAGGCCATATACACGGAATATACAAAGTGAGACAATAACATACGCAATCTAGATACATGAGATAACAAGATAAAAATTGATAAACCGGCAATATCCACACAGTTGCTGAAGAATAACATGATAAAAATGATAAATCGGCAATATCCACACAGGTGCTGAAGAAGCATAAGAAATAGCATTCATAACAATGGTAATGACAGTAATAATACTGAGAATAATAGTAAAAAACATTAAAAATTCTAACAATTAAAAAAAAACCATGCATACAATTAATTTCCAGCTAGGGACCGTAGGTGGTCACTATATCTTCACACCTAAATGCGATTATTTTCGCAAACTCAAGGGTCCTACTGAATTCCTCATTTTGGATGCTAGCAGGCAATAACCTTCCTTTTTAATTTACAACAGCCATTTCTATCAATATCAGTGCTATTAGCTACAAAACCGAAATATGTTATACAAAGCATCAAACGCTATTTGAAATCCGACTCCACTTCTCAAAACTTTCACATTTTTGGTCACAACTTATTTTCTTTCTACATATGACAAGCGTTATAGAAGCACCTTTCTACACTGAATAATCTGGAGAGAGAGAGAGAGAGAGAGAGAGAGAGAGAGAGAGAGAGAGAGAGAGAGAGAGAGAGATCTGTCTCTACAGCTCTGCAATATTGGAGATTTTACCTGTACCTGCACATTAGCTTCAACACTCCGAGGATGGGGGATTACGCCGTCCAAGCCCGCCCATGCGTGGAGTCCGATATTATTCGTAACATTTACTGAAAGGAGAGAGAGAGAGAGAGAGAGAGAGAGAGAGAGAGAGAGAGAGAGAGAGAGAGAGAGAGAGAGAGAGAGAGAGTTTACGTTTTACATGTAGAATCAATTGTTTGTAGTTTGCCTACACAAGGTGGACCTCTACATTAATTGTTGCAATTCAGAGAGAGAGAGAGAGAGAGAGAGAGAGAGAGAGAGAGAGAGAGAGAGAGAGAGAGAGAGAGAAAGGGGAGTTTTGGCCGTGGAAGTACTTGGCTGTAGTTAGCCTACACAAGGTGCATTTGAACATTTTCAGTTGCAACTGTAGAGAGCAATAATGTTGGATCGGCCTTCACCGTTGTAAAGGAAGGGCAGAGAGAGAGAGAGAGAGAGAGAGAGAGAGAGAGAGAGAGAGAGAGAGAGAGAGAGAGAGAAAAGTCCTGCACGCCTCGCGAACGTTCTCAGGCTCTGAGGAAGCGCAAACCCACCCACTCGCCCCCAAATAAAAAAAGAAAAAATTTGCAAAACAGGAAGACCGGGCCTTCAGCGGAGCGCGAAAATGCCCAAAAGCGTTTAAATTCCGAGAACTTAACTAGCGAGCATTTCACAGACTGCAATTGCGCTCATTTTGGGCGAAAACGAATTTAGCATGCAAAACGAGGGACGGTGTTTATGAAGCAAATATTACCTCAATGCGGTTCTGGCTGGCTAAAATTAGGACTTTACCGCAAAACCTTTCAAATTGGACATTTTTTATTTATTTTTTTTTTTTACTTTATTCATTTTCCTGTCTCTATTTAAAGCGGGATTTTGATGAAGAATAAAAAAGTTGTAGAAATTCTTATGGCCTTCAGAAAAAAATCTGAAATGCCAAATTCTTATGGCCTTCAGAAAAAATTCTGAAATGCCAAATGACAATGTTGCTGACGGACGAATGACGTTTCTAATCGATCCTATAGCAAAAGATATTAATTAACTTCAAACTTCATCTTCGAACTTCGTCTAAGGTTTAGAATAAACTTTTTTAACAACAACAGAACTTCTTGACCTTCCTGCCTAATGTAATGGAATTGGAGTATAAAATTCTTACCAGAAGGACAAGCGCTGGGACCTATGAGGTATTTCAGTGATGAAAATGATGTTGAAACAATCATAAGAAGGTAGTTTCTAATATGGAAGAAAAAGAGTATGAATGAAGGTATAAGAAAAAGAACGAAAGGGGTTGCAGCTATGGGCCGAAGGGACGCCGCAAAGAACCTCAAGTAATGCCGTTCTCAGAGCGTCGTCGTGATGACAAACAAGGTTTAAACCAACCTGAAATCATCCCCCTCACCGAAAAGATTCTCTTTAAGAATCGAACTGAAAGGTCATAAACTTTAAAGCAAACAGATGAAAAACATTAAAGTTTGCAGACGGGGATAAAGGTCAGTAAAGGCAGCTCTCACAGATGAAATACAAGTGGAAAAAGAGTTTCGGAACACAAGTTAACAAGTCCACGTCTTTGCTGAGGATATTACAGAGCCAAAATTAGTTCGGTTCTGTAACAAAGAAGGCATTAGCAAAAGATGTAATTTCGTTCCAGAGAGTTTTTTCTTATTAGATAATAAACTGTCACACTAAACGAATTATAGAGAACTCCCAAAGTGCGTGGCTCAACAAAATTTTCGTTAAGAGTAAATTTTTCATGTTAAGAATCCTCGGAAGGAAGAGAGCATAACTCCTCTCTCTCTCTCTCTCTCTCTCTCTCTCTCTCTCTCTCTCTCTCTCTCTCTCACACAAAATATTTTTTGGGGTTTTCTTCCCAAAAAATGCATTGCCTTGACCGAGTTTATTCTCTCTCTCTCTCTCTCTCTCTCTCACACACACACACACACACAATATTTTTTGGGGTTTTCTTCCCAAAAAATGCATTGCCTTGACCGAGTTTATTCTCTCTCTCTCTCTCTCTCTCTCTCTCTCTCTCTCTCTCTCTCTCTCTCTCTCTCTCTCTCTCTCTCTCTCCAGTGCATCCTTTACTCCGATTTATCAAAATCCTTTCATTTAGTAATTAACTAAAACCATTAAATACAGTTAGTCTCTCTATATAAAAATGCAACACCTAAAAAATGACGAAACTGATTAAAACCAAACGGCGCAGGCAACATTAATCACTACCAGCTTCAAAAAATTCCCCAAACAGCATCGCACATTATTCCGGATAAATTCGCTCAGTAATCAAGAGCTGAATATGGAATTTTGGCCAAAAGCCAAGCGCTGGGACCTATGAGGTCGTTCAGCAATGAAACGGAAACTGACATTTAAAGGTCTGAAAGGTGTAAGAGGAGGAAAACCTTGCAGTTGCACTATGAATCAACTGTTAGGAGAGGGTGGAGAGTAAGATGGAAGAAAGAGAATATGAAAGGAGGTACAGTAAAAGGAATGAAAGGGGTTGCAGCTAGGGGTTGAAAGCACGCTGCGAACAACTAGTAATGCCTAAAGCGCACCGCATGAGGTGCACTGACGGTACTATCCCCCTACGGGATCAGTAATCACGAAAAACGAGAAATTCCACTCAATACAAAAGTCATAAATATTTCGAGAGAAATGTATTAACATCAATTTCGTTATTTAGAAAATTTTTTTTTCTCGCATATTCCGATGATGCAACACTTTCCAATAAAGGTATTTGGTCCTGTATTATGTATGGGGGGGGGTTTACTAATTTCGTTTCTTCATCTAATATTGGAAATTCACTGCCGTTTCACATGAATGATCACGGTGTATTTCCTTATGAATGAACACGGGTTAGGATTTTACTATCATTTCAATACGCGTGACTGTTCCCTACCTTTGGAGGAATGCTCTACACGGCATAAACAAAATACCAATTAACTTCACCATAATTAGATTCACTTAATGGATTAACTGTTGACAAAACATGAGGGAAAATATTAAAAATAATACATATATATATATATATATATATATATATATATATATATATATATATATATATATATATATATATGTGTGTGTGTATATATAAATGTATATATATGTATATATATATATATATATATATATATATATATATATATATATATATATATATATATATATATTTCTACAGTAAACAAACTACACCCATAAATCATTGTCACGCCTAACCCAGTATTTCGAAGTTGTTTTCATTAATTTTTTTTAAGTCTCAGTTTTTCATATACAATTCTCCTCTAATTACGAGAACAACTGTAACATACGACGGGTATATACCTAACCTCGCAGACAGCAAGGTATTATCCACTATTATCCACATCCAGCCCCCTAAATAAGCAGGTTCTTAATTAACCTCTGCACGCAATCTAATAAGTATCAAATTCAGGCATGGATACCACCCAGAGCCTAGGCCGCTGCAAAGATTCAGGTTCAATATCCTCAAGGTACTTTGGTACCTATGAGTCAGTTTTTCTTTTGGGTATTTTACTCTTCTGCTTTGCTGGGTTTCTTTCTTACCTGTAGAGGATATTAATCAGTTCTAGGGCTTATTTATTAACCTGCAATTTGACGAAGTACGATTACCTGCTAAGTGGCCATAAATTTTCTGATTGTTTCGGCTTTATATGAAATCACATAATGAGCGAACCTTACCGGTGTCAACAGTAATGAAACGGAGAGAGAGAGAGAGAGAGAGAGAGAGAGAGAGAGAGAGAGAGAGAGAGAGAGAGAGAGAGAGAGTCACCCGAACATGGCCCGAGGATAATGACAGATAATGATCTTTAGCAAGTCTACATTAGGTACAATCACGCTAAAAAGTCATCCACCAGCCTTCACACTGCGCTGCTCAACAATGAAATAAAATTTATATGGGAAAAACTCCGCATTAGCCAGAATATTCTTCGTTATTAATTCTTACTAAAAACGTACAACGGGGAATGGGCGAAACTATTTAGTCACGTATATCAGAAACAAAATTCCTGGCCCCTGAAATTTATTATTTACAACCTGGCAGCCTCTTAGCAACTACTTCTGCAATACGTATACACCGTGGAAAGAAGACTTTCCTTCGACAGCACTGATATCTTGTCATGGCAGTACACATCATTTTATAAAGTAAAAAATATGATAAAACTTGACTACTACATCTTGGAACAAGATGTAATCACGATTGCTTAAAGTTACTGAATAAAAAAAAAAAGGAATATATTGTTCTCGACTAAAAGACTGAAATACAAAGCATACATAATTTCTAATGCATAACAACTTAACAATCTACTCCCCTCCACCCAATATATATAGCTTAATAATTTACAAATCGAAGTAAATATGCATGTAACTGTAAGAATGTCTTAAAATAAGAGAATCAAATAATTAAATGTAAGTTTCATGAATAAACTAAATGAAATTCACAGTAAACTGTTAAAAGGCCATTAATGTGATTTAATAATTAACATAACGCATCCGAACAAGATCGCATGATTAAGTAATATGATTTCACGCTCTGTGATCCTCTAATAAATGATTTTACCTACGAAATATTTAATGTGTGTTGTTACACATCACTTGGTTATAGATTTCAATTTCATCCTACTTTAATGGATTGACGACTGAAAGAACACTTGGTGAGTCACTGGAAGCAAGTTACAAAGGATGTCAAAACAAATAAAGCAAACTGATGTTATTTTTCAAACTTAGAACGAGAACAAACAAGTTTAAAATGCGCAGAAGTTTCTTCGGCGCAATCGAGTTTTCTGTACATCGTATAATCAAGGCCACCGAAAATAGATCTATCTTTCGGTGGTCTCAGTGTAATGCTGCATGAGCCGCGGCCCATGAAACTCTCAGCCGACCGTGGTGGCCTGTTCTAAATCGTTGCCAGAACCACGATTATGGCTCCGACCGTGGTGGCCTGTCCTAAAACGTTGCCAGAACCACGATTATGGCTAACTTTAACCCGACATAAAATAAAAACTACTGAGGCTAGACGGCTGAAATTTGGTAGGTTGAATACTGAAATGTGGAAATGTGGATGATCAACATACCAATTTGCAGCTCTCTAGCCTCAGTGGTCTTTAAGATCTGAGGGCGGACAGAAAAAAGTGCGGACGGACAGACGAAGCCGGCACAACAGTTATCTTTCCAGAAAACTAAAATGTAATTCCTCTTTTTTATCCCCACGGTGATCCGTAAGCTATGGGTTGCATTGCCCAGATGGCCCTACTTCAGCTGAGCCCTCCTCCAAATCTTCCTTCGCTTTATCATGCAATGTAGTCTTTTGAAACACATTTTAATACAATTCATGACCCAAGGACAAGAATAAAATTCATGACTGACAGAGATTACGTACGGTAGGAAAACTGACTCTTTTCAAAAAGCTGCACACTGGTAAAATGTTTAATCAAATCAAATTACCAAGAATATGTAAGAACTGAGAGAAGTGACTGCGATTCAAGTGCTCACAAAATTATATATAACAGTATACAGAACATATTACGAAGAGGGAACAACTTTTTTACCTTTACTAAGGCATGTGTAAGAAATAAGCGGATAAATGTCTACGATTCATGTTCTCTTAAAATGATAAAACAACATACACAACAAAATCACTTTTATTATCACTTTTACTGCGGCCCGAGTTGATTTCTCGGAGAAGCTATAGATGTCAATATTATCAAATCTGCGATCAACCAATCTCCTTTCCAATCTTGGATTCAATCAAGACTTGATTGGCACATATCCCCTGTGTGTCCCACGTGCCAAGGTCGTATCGGTAAGTTTAAACCTACTGATTGAACGTGATCTTAACAATAAGCCATCATTAAAGACGGACTTTCGCTCATAAGTCACGGTTTGTCTTTTTCCACAAGAACTTGACTTGAATCATTTTGCAGTCGACAGTATGACTGTTTGACTGATACCGAAATACCAACAATGGTACACTTGGGTGTCACGCACCAAAAATAATGCCAGTCAAAGATTTAACATAAAACTAAACCTTTTACTGACTACTACACTTCAAATAAAGACGCAAATGGTTAGACAAATATAAATAAAATCACATCTTACACAATCACTGTCAACAGCCAGTCTGGTATCAAACACTGACTTCGCTTACCTACCTCTTTTTTTACGTTATGAAATTTTCTTTGAGTTCTAGGCTCTCTCTCTCTCTCTCTCTCTCTCTCTCTCTCTCTCTCTCTCTCTCTCTCTCTCTCTCTCTCTCTCTCTCTCATGATAATAAACGATTTCCCAAGTCCTCGCGTTAAATATGAATTCCCTTGAATAGACACTGAACTAAACAATGGAAATTCTTCTAAGCGCCCTAAACTAGGGTGCCAGACCTTAATAAAAATATATTAAGACCAACAAACTCTTTATCCGTTCAATTAAAAATAAAAACACCTTTCACTAAAGACACTACTTTAGCAACATAATAATCCCAAAGCCTGAATTATTTAGACCATTTAGAAAATGATCCAAAAAAACTCACAAATAATTTTCAAAA
The DNA here is from genome assembly GCF_040412425.1 of Macrobrachium rosenbergii. Lineage (NCBI taxonomy): Eukaryota > Metazoa > Arthropoda > Malacostraca > Decapoda > Palaemonidae > Macrobrachium > Macrobrachium rosenbergii. Next base: position 11,764,861 of record NC_089746.1, on the reverse strand, counting down.
TTAGCTAAACAATATCGCGCCTATTATGAAGTAATGGCACAAAGGCTCTTGAACTATTTACATATCTCTTCTAAAATCACTGATCTCATAATGAAGTCCTATCAATCAGCCTTCCCCTACAGCCCCAAGAGGGGAACAAGTCATTCCAAAAATTATATATACAACGAACAAGAACACCGTAAATCCCATTTGATAAGCGACGCCAGTAAAAGATTAACCGTTCAAATAATGAAGGCCAATTGCCAAACATGGAAAAACCACGACTGCGAACCAAGCAAAAACTGCGACTGATGGACAGCTAATCCATAAGACTGTCACGGGCCAAAATGAAAGCAATTTCACGGTGCATATTTAAGCCGTGCAACAAAAAGGCTGTTTGCATTACTATTTTTTTCATTGGGAAGACTTATGTTAATAGAATGAAAAGTCTGATTATTCGGTCGAAGTTTTCCTGCACCTCGTAAAATAAAATCTTATATTTTTGCACATTATATATATAGGAAGGTTCAATGCCTTTCGGTTAACCTTTAGGCGTGTTATATATAAACCAAAAATTGACTTTCTCCCGACTCGAAATTAACCACAGCAAAAACATGAACTACATGTAAAAATAAGGACAAAATCAGTGCCATCTAAAATTTTGAAATAAATTTTGAATTTTTTCAGTGTAACATCGCAAAGTTTGACTTACTAAAATGTTTTTTTTTTTTTTTTCTGTAAAAGAAAACTAGTGTGACGGCTTTGTCTGTCTGCCCGCACTTTCTTCTGTCCGCCCTCAGATCTTAAAAACTACTAAGGCTAGAAGGCTGCAAATTGTTATGTTGATCATCCACCCTCCAGTCATCAAAAATACCAAATTGCAGCCCTATGGCCTCAGTAATTTTTATTTTATTTAAGGTTAAAGTTAGCCATAATCGTGCATCTGGCAACTATATAGGACAGGCCACCACCGGCCCGTGGTTAAAGTTTCATGGGTCGCGGCTCATATAGCATTATATCGAGATCACAGAAAGATATATCTATTTTCGGTGGCCTGGACTATACGATGTACAGAAAACTCGAATGCGCCGAAGAAACTTCGACGCATTTTTAAATTGTTTTTTAGTGAAAATACATGAAATAAAACAATATCCTTTAATTAAACCAATGAGGTCTCATGGGAATGCTGTTAACTAATGAATCTTTGGATGTTTTGACATGGAAGAATACGCGCTCGTTACATTAGCCCAAAAATGTTAACCTTATGCCAATACAACAAGTAAAAAATGCACCGAAGTTTCTTCGGCGCAATAGAGCTTTCTGCACATCGTATTATCAAGGCCACCGAAAATAGAACTATCTTTCGGTGGTCTCGGTATAATGCAACACGACCCGCGGCCTAAGAAACTTTAACCACGGGCTAGTTGTGGCCTATCTTATATCGTTGCCTGAAGCACGATTATGGCTAACTTTAACCTTAAATAAAATAAAAACTACTGAGGCTATAGGGCTGCAATTTGGTATGTTTGATGATTGGAGGGTGGATGATCAACATACCAATCTGCAGCCCTCTAGCCTCAGTAGTTTTTAAGATCTGAGGGCGGACAGAAAAAGCGTGGACGGACAGACAAAGCCGGCACAATAGTTTTCTTTTCAGAAAACTAATAAGTCTTATTGAAAAATCACAATACCTAAGCATTCTGGAGAAACTCAAGTCTTATTGTTTATTCTGTAACTTTTTTCTTATTTTTCCGTAGCTGGATTTGCTAGACCTTCAAACACAGGTCAGCATAACGTGGCGACTGACTTGAATGTTGTAGACTGGCGTCACAGTAACTATGGTCATCGATGCCAGAGATAAATAATTTCGGCAAAATATCTGAAAAAAATAACTTTGGCAAAATATCTAAAAAAAAACCCTTAGTAGAATTTTTCATGAAACTACAGTATATAACCATAAATACTTTCCATAAGAGAAGCCAGACTGCCCCGCGAATTCAATAAACTCTTATATTTTAAAACCAACTGGAGAATATTACTCTCGCCCACGAACAGAGACCGGAGTGAGAAATTGAGACCTTGAAAACACAGAGAGAGAGAAGATATATATATATATATATATATATATATATATATATATATATATATATATATATATATATATATATATATATATATACTGTATATATACATATATATATAAAGCAAGAGAGAGAAGCCTTATTATTATATATGTGTATATATATATATACATATATATATATATATATATATATATATATATATATATATATATATATATATATAGAGAGAGAGAGAGAGAGAGAGAGAGAGAGAGAGAGAGAGAGAGAGAGAGATATATATAGATATATATATATATATATATATATATATATATATATATATATATATATATATAGAGAGAGAGAGAGAGAGAGAGAGAGAGAGAGAGTCAGGGGTTCAGAGAAAATCAATTGAATTGGTCTCCAGCACAAATTGGCAATAATTCCGCTGTCTGCTTCGACAGATCCAGGATAGTCGTCCCCTTTATCTTACGAACGGTGTTGTCTCCTCCACCACCCATCCTATCCCCTAACCTTCCCCCCTCAACCCCCTCGAACGTCACGATGCCAAGAAACACCGGAAATGTCAACCAGAAGGGGGCCAATTCGGAGGAGATGGAGCGGGTTTTATGGAATTCGTCACGATCGACGGGCTGTAATTCCCCCTCACCTTTGGAAAAAAAAAAAAAAAAAAAAAAAAAAAAAAACTTATCAAATCATCTTTTCCCCCTTTTCTCTCTTTTTATTTGAAAGACTTTTTTTTGGAAAGGCTTTTTTTTTTTTTAGTAGGAGATACTACTATTAGCGTTTATATAATCTATGATAAGGTTATATCTAATGCTAGAGTATCCTATTCCTCTAGCATTTTTTAACGTGAATTTAAAAATTCGAAATTCGTCACAATTATCGATAATAACCCTCCTCACCATTATAATGACCTGTTTCTTTCCCTTGTTTGATTCCCCCATCCCCCCTTTTTTTATTATTATTCAAAGGTTACAGTAATCAACTGAAGCAAAAATGTTTTTGTTTTTGTCTTTTTCACAGCGCTATACTAATCAGTAAAAATACTACGGTACACCTGAAACCACATTATCCTACATCAACCTTTACTATAGATGTAGCACTTCCATATCTAACTATTTTCGTTCCTATCAAACGCAAAGTTTTATCATTTCTTACAAAATTAACTTCAACATTTGAAACAAATTATCATACAGATTTACATTGCTGTCTAACAATCCTCTGCAACAACAAGGCACAATACGAATCAATTTCCAACTTACGATTTCCTTAACTTCAGCATTTTAACTAAAATTATCATACCGATTTATACTATTGTATAATTCAATACGAATCAATTTCCAATGTACGATTTCCTTAACTTCAACATTCAAACCGAAATTATCATACTGATAACACTTCTCACTAACAACAGCATTACAATACGAATCAACTTCCAATTTACGATGAACTGAACCCACTCCGGACAAGTGGGCCGAAGCCCCAAACCATCACACAATGCCTATGACAACAATGCTGGCCAGCGCCCCTTTAATCAGGCATTAACATGGACCTAAATATGACACTATGAATAAACGCCATTAATATATTTATGATTCCAACTTTCAATAGCGCTGGGTACGTTCATATGTACTGGAAGGAATGGAATACAGAATTTAGGCCAAAGGCCAAGCGCTGTGACCTATGAGGTCATTCAGCACTGAAAGGGAGAAATTGAGATTAAAATGTCTGAAAGGCGTAACTGGAGGAAAACCTCGTAGTTGCTCTATGAAACAATTGTTAGGAGAGGGTGGAAAGTAAAATGGAAGAGAACATGAATAGTTTTACATTAAAATGAGTGAAAAGGGTTGCAGCCAGGGGTCGAAGGGACGTTGCAGAGAACCTTAAATAATCCCTACAGTGCTCCAAGAGAGGTGCACTGACGGCACTAACTCCCACCCCCTACGGGAAGGTACGTTCATGTATGACGACGGCGCAGGCAACAGCCGTCAACGATGCTCATTGCATGATCAGTCTGAATTAACTTTACTGATTGGAAGCTGTTCGCAAACCATCTACGAAGATTCTGCTCATCATCTGAAGAGGCCTCGAGGGACGGGAGGATAGAAATCAGTTTTTTCTGCAATGTTGACATTCAATCTTGCACCATTTTCAAGAGTCGGTGCAATTCCCGATGATCAATCAAGTCTTCTGCGATTTCCTCCGTGACGTAATCAAAGAGTATTATTATTATTATTATAATTATTATTATTATTATTATTATTCAGAAGAACCCGCTTCGTATGGAACAAGCCCCCGGGGGAAACTGACTTGAAATTCAAGCTTCCAAAGAATATGGTGTTCATTTGAAAGTAACAGAAGTATTATTATTACTATTATTATTATTATTATTATTATTATTATTATTATTATTATTATTATTATTCATAAGATGAACCCTATTCGTATGTATAAAGCCCACCAAAGGGGCCACTGACTTCAAATTCAAACTTCCAAAGAACATGATGTTCGTTTGAAAGTATCATCATCATCATCACCATCATCATCATTATCATCATCATCATCATTCAGAAGATGAACCCTACTCATATGGAACAGGCCTACAGGGGTATTAGAAGGCAACAGAAAATGCAGAAAGAAGAGGCCAGTTATTAGAAAAGGAAAAAATAAAATAACAAATTAATAAAATGATAAAAATCTAAGTAAATCAATAAAATACAAGGAGAGTTGTTTTTTTTTAAGATACCGTGAAAAACTCGGTATTTCAGAACTTTACGAAGTTCTCGTTGCCTTTCTCCTTAAGACCTCCTCTCATACTCTGAAACATTCCGTCTTTTCCCATAGCTTTCTAAATGCGTCGAACTGATGGTGACTTCGGTGTCGATGCTTCACCGCAACCAATTTCCTGTTCTCAAGGTTCGTTTGGAGTTTTTCCCCTTGATAAAATTCATGACACGAGTACACACATGACAAACAATGGTTCGAGGAGCTAATACTATCTGGAAAATGAAAATGATTCGGGAAGCTAATACCATCTGGAAAATGAAACAACCATGACTCGGGAAGCTAATACTATCTGGAAAATGAAAATGATTCGGGAAGCTAATGCCATCTGGAAAATGAAACAACCATGACTCGGGAAGCTAATACTATCTGGAAAATGAAAATGATTCGGGAAGCTAATGCCATCTGGAAAATGAAACAACAATGACTCGGGAAGCTAATACTATCTGGAAAATGAAAATGATTCGGGAAGCTAATACCCTCTGGAAAATGAAACAACCATGATTCGAGGAGCTAATACTATCTGGAAAATGAAAATGATTCGGGAAGCTAATACCATCTGGAAAATGAAACAACCATGACTCGGGAAGCTAATACTATCTGCAAAATGAAAATGATTTCGGGAAGCTAATGCCATCTGGAAAATGAAACAACCATGATTCGGGAAGCTAATACTATCTGGAAAATGAAACAACCTTGATTCGGGAAGCTAATACCATCTGGAAAACGAAAATGATTCGGGAAGTTAATACGATCTGGAAAATGAAAATGATTCGGGAAGCTAATACCATCTGGAAAATGAAACAACCATGATTCGGGAAACTGATTTTCACTGATTTTCTTAACGTTCTTTAGTATTTGTAAGTTATTCCCAGACACTTTCTCTCACCGAGCAACTAAAAGGCACTGCCTTAATTTTTTGGAAAGTTGTTTTGGTTTCAATTATTCGTCACATTTGGTGTGTCCCTCTCTCTCGCTCTCTCTCTCTCTACACACACGCACACACGCGCGCGCGCGAACACACACACACACACACATATATATATATATGTACATTTATACACAAATATATTTGTGTGTGTACAGACAGACACACTACAATCCAAATATGAGGAATAACTGAAACCAAAACAACTTTCCAAAACATAAAGGCAGCGCTTCCTCAAGAGGTGCCGGGAAATGTTTACAAAAACTAGAAGACGTTAAGAAAACCAGCGAAATGAAATGAGACTTAAACACTACAATAAGAAACGATGGATTTTAAAGCAATCCAGAGTGCTCCCTTGTTCGAGAAGCAACATTTTCCAGATTGAACTGAACTGGATATAGAATTTAGACCAAAAGCCAAGCACTGGGACCAATGAGACCATCCAGCGCTGAAATGGAAACCGATAGTAAAAGGTTTGAATGGTGTAACAGGAGCAAAACCTCGCAGTTGCACTATGAATCAATTGTTAGGGTGGAAAGCAAGATGGAAGAAAGACAATATGAAAGGAGGTACAGTAAAAGGAACATAAAGGGTTGCAGCTAGGGGCCGAAGGCACGCTGTAAAGAACCTTAAGTAATGCCTACAGGGCACTGACATTTTCCACATCGTAACAGCAGCGTCTCGAATTGCGGCTGTCTCTTGTGTGCACTCGTGTCATGAATTTTATCAGGAGAAAACCACAACTTTTCAAACGAACCTCTAGAACAGGAAGCTGTTTGCCGTGAAGTATCAAGACCGAAGTCATCATCAGTTCGACGCTGTTTGAAAGTTATGAGAAAAGACTGACGGATGTTTCTGAGGACGCGGCCACAAGGAGAACGGTATCGGGAACTTTGTAAAGGTCGGAAATGTCAAGTTTTACAAAGTGCATAAAAGTACGACTACCTTTGTCTTCTCGATAACGTCATGGGAGAAACTGCAGAAGACTTGACCGACACCGGGAATTGCACCGACTCCAGAAGATGGCGTAAGATTGAATGTCAACATTCCCGACAAGCTGATTTCTATCCTTCTATACGTATACATAGCCTTCCTTTTATATATATATATATATATATATATATATATATATATATATATATATATATATATATATATATATATATATACATAGATAGATAGATAGATAGATAGTAGACACACACACACACATACACATATATATATATATATATATATATATATATATATATATATATATATATATATATATATATATATATAATTGTAACTCACATCAGGATCAATCCCAGGTCTTTCAGTTGAAAGGCAAGGGTGCTGTCAGAGCACCTCACAATTCCGATTGTGAGTTAGAACATTATTTCTTTTTCCCCCGTGAATGCGTGTTGATCATTCTATATATATGTATCTACATATATAAAAAAAGAAGGATATGTAGGCTATATACATATATATATATATATATATATATATATATATATATATATATATATATATATATATATATATATATATATATATATATATATAGAGCCTCGATGGCTTGGTTGGTAGAGTGGCAAACCACAGACTTCATAGAAGCCTGTGGCGAGGGTTCAATCCCCGCAGCCGACCAGTCAGAGGCGGAAACTTTGCTATCCGTGTAGACATCCCGGGATTACGTATGTAATCAACGGATAGGTTTGCTGAAAGCAAATGGATGTTACAGACTAATACACACATAAACAAAGCCACTCCAACATCTTCTAAAAACATAACAGACACCTCACACGTCTCGAACTGTCGGACTACCCGCCCAGTTCTCCTCGTGCTGCTGGGAGAAAGGGAGCGGGGGTTTCGGTAATACATATACACGTTCGGTACCGGGGTCTAAGCGATGTCAGGCAGGGCAGCCGGTCGAGGTTACGGGCCTACCCCACCGCCAAATCAAAGTCCTTCAAAGAAGGCACCGTGCTTACCCCATATAAAAATGGGTATAAAAGCACGTTAAAACGAAGAAGATATATATATAGCCTGTGACTAACCTAGCACTTCAGAACTGGATCAAGATGCAAATGATGTTATTACAAAATAAAAAAATAAAAAAAAATAGAACCTTCATAATACGTCATAAAAGCTTCATCATTTACGTAACAGGCTAAAATGTAATGTCCTTCGGGTTACGTGATCAACAGTTAACTGGTGATAATGGATCTTCACAGGCTATGCGAGAATGCCCAAACCAAGCGGTAACGCCCATTTGTTACGCTTAGCAGTTTTCCTGGGGCTTGATTTTTAAATCATTACGGGAGATAAAAATTTCCCTGCTGTATTTTCCATTAAGATTTTTTTTTTTTATAAAATAAAAATGATTTCAGTCTTATACTAAAATAACGTCATTGTTTTTCAGTCGTTGAGAACAATGGTTAAAAATGTTAAAATTAAGTTAAGTATACCTTAGTTTTACCACACCACTGAGCTGATTAACAGCTCTCCTAAATATCCTTGTTGCTGTATTTTCCATTAATTTTATTAATATAATGAAAATAACTTTACTCGCATCCTAAAAGAATATGATTGTTCTTCAGTCTTTAAAAATAACGGTATAAAATGTCAATACATTTCATTCCATTAATATTGTTATTGTTGTATTTTCCACCCACTGATATTTTTCAATATAATAAAAATGATTTTATCCTCATCGTAAAAAAACATAAGTGTTCTTTTGTCTTTGAAAATAGCGGTAAAAAATATCAAAACACTGCATTTCATAAATACCCTTGTTATTGTATTTTCCAAGTTTTTTTTATAAAAATTATTTTATCCTCATCCCATAAAAAAATAATTTTTTCAGTCTTGAAAATAATTTTATAACGGCTGAATTTTCCACTAAGCTTTTTCAATACCATAAAAATTATTTCATCCTCATCCCCCCGCCCCCAAAAATTAAGTTCTTCAGTCTTCAAAGACAATGGTAAAAAATGTCAGAAAACTACATTACATTCTTGTTCGTCTTTTCCATTTTCTCTTTCTTCGCTCTGTGTCACTTCAACTTTTTTTCGCGTGAAGGTTGCAACTCCCTCCATCCAAGTCCAATTTCCGTGCCGCCCGCGGTGGCGAATTGATTCTGATTGCCATTCTTATCTGCTGCGTCAACGCCAAAACATTTCTAACCTAATACTTTCTCATATGGTTCTCCATTAAATCTCATGGTGCTTTTAGTTTCCTCCATTAATACACCACTTGAAAATGGTTACTCACTACACCAGTTAACTTCACCTAACCTACAAGGATGGGGTATAAATCTCCCATAATATGTCAATATATTAACACTAGACACACTGGTAATACTTTCTCATATAGTTCTCTGTTAAATCTTACGGTGCTTTGAGTTTCCTCCATTAATACGCCACTTGAAAACAGCTATTAACTAAACCTAACCTACTTGGATAGGGTAAAAATCTCCAATATTATGTCAATATGTTTAACACTAGACACACTGGCCTTTCCAAAACACCAACCCAGAAATTGCCAATTTGGGGGATACTAAAATGTAAAAAATCTGGTTTAGGCCTAAGGCCGTACGTAAGAATCGACTGCATGAAAAGGGTTAAGAAAGGAACAAGAGAGAGAGAGAGAGAGAGAGAGAGAGAGAGAGAGAGAGAGAGAGAGAGAGAGAGAGAGAGAGAGCGTTAGTGGGGGGGAGGGGGTTGGGCTGGAGAGGGCTAAAGCCATTCCTGAAGGGTGATTAGATAGAAAGGAGGAGAGTTTAATTTTGAGACAATTTATAATTTAAAGCTTTACGAAACATCAGCCAACGGGACACTAACGTTGAAAAAAAAAAAAAGAAGACAATATTCCTATAATGATACCCAGTGATCTGAGGACGAACCTTCCTCAATGAACAGTCTTCTCGTTTTCGTCCTCAACGTGAAACATATTCATAGCCTACAGACATAAAAGCATTTTCTTTTCGTTTATGTTGTATTACAACAACAACAACAATAATAATAATAATAATAATAATAATAATAATAATAATAATAATAATAATAATAATAATAAACACTAGAAGTGCAACCCCGCAAGATTAACGGGATATTTGACATAGGGTTACTGGTGGCTTTATCTGGTTCTCAGGTGACGAAGAATTATTGGTCTCTAATTTAAAAGTTAAGTTAAAGTCCTCCTGGGCCTCTGTAGGCTCACAGGGCAGCCGCAGATCTGTTTCTTAGGCCGACAGCCGGTGGGGGACAGGTCCCAATGCCAGTGTCGCTAGGCCCACTGTTTCTAAATTATCATTAAAGTAATTTGGAAATTTACGTAAATCTACGGAAACGACATTACACTTTTCACCATACATCACTCTTGTCAGTAAAAACAAGGACAATATTGTACGCAAGATAGTATACTTTGTTTTTCTCTAAAACTGGCCTTAATAGAAATTATATAAGATATCGTGGTAAGCCTAATTATACAAAACCGACTTGAAAGGCAAGAAATGAGCAACGATCATTAAAATACACACAAAACGCATTAAAGCTATATCCTGGTAACCTTTAAAAAATCAATAACTATATGTTGGAAAACTCTATAAATACAATAAACGGACATTTATAGACTATAGTTTAAAGATGACAATTTATTAAAGTACTGATAAAAATTAAAAATATTTTCTAAACGTCAGAGACAGTTACATTACACCGCCATATATACATGCATTGTCTACGAAATGTCAGACTTACTAGTTATTTCTAAATTTAAAACCGACAGACTACTTTAACACGTAAAAATATTATAACATCAAAGAAGCTCACATTCGCCAGCTGTTCCATTTTGCAATTGCCAACAATATCGTTCACATTCCCTAAGTGTATGATTTTTTTTTTCAGCATTTCCATTTGCTCTGTGCAGTCTATTTGATGCCATAAATAACTTCATGTAGAAATTTCCTGTGAGAATGTTTACTCTATTGTCAAATCTAGGATGTAAATAAATACAAGCAGAGTCAGGATGGAAGCGCAATAAATTTTTCTTATAACATAATTTGAGAATTCATAATAAATAAAATAAATACATCTTTAAAATATTAAGACAAGTGGATGAAAATTACGTTTATGTTTAGATGAAAATTACGTTCATGTTTGCACGAATCATTTCCACGAAAAAATAAATTTACTATCTCCGCTTAGACAAAGATCAAATAAAACACTAAAATAAATACAAAATAAGTACAAAATGCGCCGAGGTTTCTTCGGCGCAATAGAGTTTTCTACAGAGCCGCTACAGCGTACAATCAAAATAGATCTATCTCACGGTGGTCTCAGTATAATGCTGTATGAGCCGCGGCCCATGAAACTTTAACAACCGCCCGGTGGTGGCCTATACTATATCGTTGCCAGACGCACCATTATGGCTAACTTTAACCTTAAATAAAATAAAAACTACTGAGGTTAGAGGACTGCAATTTGGTATGTTTGATGATTGGAGAGTGAATGACCAACAAACTAATTTGCATCCCTCTAACCTCAGTAGTTTTTAAGATCTGAGGGAGGACAGAAAAAGTGCGGACAGAATAAAGTGCGGACGGGCAGACAAAGCCGTCACAATAGTTTTCTTTTACAGAAAACTAAAAGTATATATAATCACCCTTGATTTCAAAGGCCAAATTAAAATCTAATCAGTATTACATTAGTATCCTGTAACAGTTTCACAAAGCACAAAATACCGAGTCATCAAGGATTTAAAAGATATAATAATGAAATCAGTATTTCATTAACTCTCCGGTATTTGTTGCAGCAATGAAATGGGATTTACCGTGAAGGTCAATTTTGCATTTTATTTTCTACAATTTCGACTTCAATATTGATGTTCTTTTCTCTTTGTACGCGCTTCTTGATATTGTAGTATTTACTGTACAGAAGTCAAGATTTAATAATTATATAGATTTTAAATTCAATATCTATAAAATTCTCACAATCATATTTATAGATTCTTCACATTTAATATTTATAGATTTCTCATATCTAATATCTGTAGATTTCTCACACGTAATATTTATAGGTTTTTCACATGTAATACTTATAGATTTTTTACTTTAATATTTATACATATTTCACATTTTTAATATTTACAGATTTTTCACATTTAATATCTATAGATTCTTCACTTTAAAATATTTATCCTTCGTACCAAGGACAAGATCGGCAACTGCTCAGGTAGAATACAAAGACCTAAGGAATTCATCTCTCAATAACTATTTCACATTTGGCTGGGAACCAAAATAACACCCAGCAGGGGAGTTCATCCCACATTATACTTGTTGGATAATCTCATTCAAAGTATAATTCGTTCTAAAGGTGTACTGCCTCTCGCTATCATTACAAGGAGTAAGCTCAATTATCTTTTCCTACTCCCAAGGGGCCAAACAATCTTCGCTAACGGAAGGAAGAAGAGAGATAGGAAATAGAATAAATGATACGCAAATCATGTACGGAACTATTATCTGGCGAAGATCTAAAGAATGAAAGGCCAATTACACGCTGTCCTTAGACTTTCATTATCAGTGAACCATTGTGAGATTTACGTATATTTGAGACCTCAAATATACGTAAATCTCACAAGGGTTCGTTGATTATGAAAGTCTTCTAAGCTTTTATTATTTTTTAGCCTTTGTCTGTCTTACTCGCGTTCGTGTTTATATATGGACGTTCTATACCTTGTTTAGATTATCTATATGTTCATCTATATTTAATGTTTTCTCTCAGCGTCCTTTATCTTGGCTATGGGCCTCCATTTCCGAGGAAGTTTCTCAAAGCAAGCGCCAGAGCCTTTCAGGCCTGATTCGTAAGAAATTTTGCTCATTTCGAATAAAAACATTAATTTTAATGAAAAGTTACTAAACAGATTTTGAAAACCCAACACACAAACGCCAGTACCTTGCTTTATGAAAGCTGTACAGAGCTAATAATAATCAATACTATTACCCCCAGTGAAATCCCTTACCTAAGGTACTAAAAAGGCACGAAGTTCTTTGAAGATAAAATTACATAAATAACGATAATACCTTCCAAGGAGAAGCGGCCATTCCAACGAAAGGAACTTCTGAGAAGCTGACATCGAGATATATATATATATATATATATATATATATATATATATATATATATATATATATATATATAGATGCAACAGAAGAATTCCCTGGAAAGCGGAGTCGAATAAGGAATAGGTAGACCAGTACTTGAGGAAACATTCTTTATTGCGACTAGTTTCGAGGTTCTAACATACCCCATCATCAGGCATCTAAGAATAACAAATAAATACAATGAAAGAAAAAAAACACTAAAATAAAATAAAATTAAACACATCAGAACTAAATACCAAGAATTAAAATTGAACAGTACCGTTTAACCTATAAAAGCGAGAGTCAAGAGAGGAATAAAAAGCAAATACAAAGATAGTTACAGAAGAGAGACAGAGAATTAAAAACAAAGCAACTCAAGTGACCGATCATTATTACAGAGAGATGGTTTTTCTCTGATGGAATATAATGTTTCAATTATTTGTTATTTTTAGATGCCTGATGACGGGGTATGTTAGAACCTCGAAACTAGTCGCAATAAAGAATGTTTCCTCAAGTACTGGTCTACCTATTCCTTATATATATATATATATATATATATATATATATATATATATATATATATATATATATATATATATGTGTGTGTGTGTGTGTGTGTGTGTTATCAAATGTACATCTTGATATTCATAAGCCTAAATACGCTCTAAAACTAAACAGAAAGACAACAATAAATATATACTTATCCGAGTCTACCGCTGACCCTGGAGAGCAGCCGAACACTTACCTGGAAAGAGAAAGGAAAAATCTGTTACAAAAATGTAATCCGCAATAGAGAGGAGTTCTATTCAGAATCAAAAGGACAAGAGAAAAGAAAAAAACAAAGAAATAATGGGAGAGGAGAGGCACAGTGGAAGGAACAGCACGCAATCAACCCAGGTCAGCACTGTTGTGACCTTGCATGGCGGAACACCATTTGAACATTTTTGAGTCGACTCTCAGAATATGAGAGAAGTCTGGAACCAGGATGTGCGAGTAAAATCAATAACGGGAGTTTATTCTGTGTAAAAAAGGATTCAATAACGGGAATTTATTCTGCGAGAAAAAGGTTTCAATAACGGGAGTTTATTCTGTGCGAAAAAGAATTCAATAAGGGGAGTTTATTCTGTGCGAAAAATGGCTCAATAACGGGAGTTTATTATGAGCGAAAAAGGATTCAATAATGGGGGTTTATTCTGAGCGAAAATGGATTCAATAAGGGGAGTTTATTCTGTGCGAAAAAGAATTCAATAACGGGAGTTTATTCTGAGCGAAAAATGATTCAATAACGGGAGTTTATTCTGAGCGAAAAAGGACTTAATAACGGGAGTTTATTCTGAGCGAAAAAGCATTAAAAAACGGGAGTTTATTCTCAGCGAAAACGGATTTAATAAAGGGAATTTACTCAGAGCAAAAAAAGAATTCAATAACGGGAGTTTATTCTGAGCAAAAAAGGATTCAATAAGGGGAGTTTATTCTGTGCGCAAATAAAGATTCAATAACGGGAGTTTATTCTGAGCAAAAAAAGAATTCAACAGAGGGAGTTTACTCTGAGCAAAAAACGATTCAATAACGGGAGTTTATTCTGAACGGAAACGGATTCAATAACTGGAGTTCATTCTAAGCAAAAAAAGAAATCAATAACGGTAGTTTATTCTGAGCAAAAAAGGATTCAATAACGGGAGTTTATTCTGTGTGAAAAAGGATTCAATAACAGGAGTTTATTCTGAGCGAAAAAGGATTAAAAAACGGGAGTTTACTCTGAGCAAAAACGGATTCAATAACGGGAGTTTATTCTAAGCAAAAAAATTTCAATAACGGGAGTTTATTCTGAGCGAAAAAGGATTCAATAACGGGAGTTTATTCTGAGCGAAAAAGGATCCAATACCGGGAGTTTATTCTGTGCGCAAAATAGGATTCAATAACGGGAGTTTATTCTGTGCGAAAAGTGATATTAAAGTGTTATCAACAGACTCTGAACAATACTTTTTTTCACAGAAACGAGTAAAAAAAATTATTATCTAAATTTTAAAAAACACAATTGGCAACAAACTGAAAATTATTCAGAAAAAAATTTTTATTCAAATAAGTTATCTCCTCTTGATATAAAACAACAAATAAAGTTATTTTCTCTTAATACAAAATATCAAATAAAGTTATTTCTCTTGTTAAAATTTTCAAGTAAAGTTACTTTATGAAATTAATTCCTCTTGAAAAAATTATAAAATGAAAGTTATTTTCTCCTGATACAAAACATCAAATAAAAGTTATTTTCTCTAGATACAAAACATCAAACAATTATTTTCTTTTGATACAAAACATCAAACATAGTTATTTTCTCTTGATACAAAACATTAAACATAGTTATTTTCTCTTGATACAAAACACCAAATATAGTTATTTTCTCTTGATACAAATTATTAAAAAGAGTTATTTACTCCTGATGCAAAAAGACCAAAAGAAAACGTCCAAGAATTGAGCTGGAAGGTGGCGATATTCCAGCGACCTGGGGCGACGATTGTCACTGGCTGGAACCACGGAACAACCTTCAACACACCACAAGAACTGGATTAAGTTTTCCATTTAAGAAAAGGGACGACATTCGTCTAGGATAAATGGGGGAGGTCCACATCATCAAAACTTCTTTTACTTGAGAAGTTCAAAAAGGATCCCCTGTATGGAGAGAGAGAGAGAGAGAGAGAGAGAGAGGAGAGAGAGAGAGAGAGAGAGAGAGAGAGAGAGAAATTTTTTCGATAAACATTAACATTACATGGAGGATTATTTAAGAAACGCAGAGAGAGAGAGAGAGAGAGAGAGAGAGAGAGAGAGAGAGAGAGAGAGAGAGAGAGAGAGAAAATTTTTCGATAAACATTAACATTACAGGGAGGATTATTTAAGAAACGCAGAGAGAGAGAGAGAGAGAGAGAGAGAGAGAGAGAGAGAGAGAGAGAGAGAGAGAGAGAGAAATTGCTAATAAGAAAAGGCCAGCGACATCGTAAAGCATTTTATCGATATTTCTAGGAGGTTAATTGTCTTCGGATGAGGTCGAGGACATTACTTTTTCCGTCTCCAGATGAGTGTTGATGTTCTGGGCGTCGAAGGACCGCTGCCTGTTATTCATCATGAGGCCCCTGGGGGAGTCGATGGTGCGCTGACGAAGGAGGGGCGGGAAGCGGGAGGTTGGCGTGGTTATGGCCGAACCTCCTCCTCCTCCTGAGACTCCTACCACCGATCCTTCTTCCTTGGACAAGGATCCCTGGCGGAACCATGGCAGCGAAATCTTGCGACGCCCTTTGAACATCAGCCCCATGCCGCCCCCGCTTCCGGCGCCGCCCACGACGTCCCCAGGTCCTCCATTGCTGCTGCTGCTGCTGCTGCCGGCGCCTCCTCCGCTGCTGCCACCTCCTCCGCCTTTCTTGGACATGGGCGGATACCAAAAGGCGGTGCGGGAGGAGGCGTTAGAGGTGGTGGGCGTTTCGCTGGGGAGGAGGACAAGGGGGAGGAGAAGAGGAGGAAAAAGAGAGGAGGAAGAGGAGGAGGAGGAGGAGGAGGAGGAGAGTGGCCTTAGGGGTGATGATGATTAATCATGGCTTCCTTTTTCTTTGCCACGGCCCTCCTCTTGTCGCGCGGGTTGTTACCACCATCCACGCCCTTCGGTCTGCTGCTTCTTCTTCTTCTCTTTCCTCGGGAACTTCCTCCGCCGCACTCGATGGTCAGCAACTTCTCGATACCGAAATCCAGTAGTTCTAACAGAGCACTCAGCTTCAGCGCCGTGTTCGAGTCTCTTACATCCGACAGATGCGATTCGCTTTCGCGTTCATGCTGCGGCTCCGTTTCATCAATCATAAAACAAGCGTGATGCTCTTTTCTGAAATGCTGCCATGTTGCAAATATCTACCGAGTACAGTGCGATGTGAATACAGTAACGACAATACCAGTACCTTCAAAAGCATCTATCAAGTAGAGCGCGATGTGAAGAAAGTAATAACGACACCAGTACCTTAAATACAATTTTTTTTATGGTTATTCTTCTCCTACGTCAGATACATAACCTGCATAGACTTTTCCTAATATCCTAGCCACGTATATATTAATTTAAACATCCATGCATTCAACGTGGATGATTGTATGTATACATATAAAACAAAATCATATATATATATATATATATATATATATATATATATATATATATATATATATATATATATATATATATATATATATATATATATTCTTCCTGTGTGGAGGGTTAAATTATCCTGAATCCAACGAGACGAACGACATTCGCTAATTCTGAATGCAACATAAGAAACACACAATAATCAAAACGTCAAATCCGATCTTTCGTTTACGTCATAAACCACACCTTCACTCTACCTTACACACGCGTTACAGTCTTAGTAAACATAATCAATCACCCCAACAAAATCAAAGTCTAATTGAAAACAAATTTCCCAAAAAGCCTAAAAACCAACAGCAAAAACCTCGACAAAAAAAAAAAAAAAAAAAACTTCACTTTGAGAAGCTTCGAAGTCTGAGAAGGATCACGAGCTCTAACCAGCCTTAAGCCCATGACGTCACGTTTCATTTTTGGAAGTCAAGAGGAGGAGGGGGAGGGGAGGGGAGGGAGGGGAGGGGAGGGGGGACAAAGAGAGAGGGGGAGGATGAGGAGGGTGGGGTGGGGGAGAGAAGAGGAGAAGGAGGAGGAGGAGGAGGAATAAGGAGGGGGGAAGGACAAACGTAGGATCACCACTGCAAATAAC
>NC_089746.1:11732194-11742194 GCF_040412425.1 Macrobrachium rosenbergii | reverse complement strand
TGACAGAAAAGAACTACTTTTTCACTCCAAGAACATGGAACTATTCCATTGAAGATGTTAGTGTAAGAAGAAACTGGTCGATTCCCTTCCAGAACAAAAAAATTATTATCCCATTACTGAAGTAAATATAAAGAAAAATGACCATTTCCCTCCATACAAAAGAAAATGATTATTCCATACCCACACAGAAATAACTCGATTCACTCCAAATACAAGAAATTATCATCCGATTACTGAAGTAAATATAAAGAAAAATAACTTTTTTCCTCCAATAAATAATCATTCCGTACCCAGACAGATATTAATCCTTTCACACCAAGAACAAGAAATCGTTATCCCATTAACGAAGTAAATATAAATAATAAAGAATATTTCCCTCAAAAAAAAAAATTATTATCCCATACCCATACACAAAAATTATTGTTTCCCTCCTCGAACAATATATAATTATTCCTTACCCAGACTCAAAAATTATTGTTTCCCTCCAAAAACAAAAAATGATTATTCCATAACCCACACTTAACCTAGAAAATGTTACGCGGAGCACCGACACACTACCGGGGGAGACCTTGGATTAAATTGCTACACCGCGCAGCGCATTCTTCGAACTCATAACATGACAGAATTCGCCCGACTCCAATAACAGCAGTCGCAAAACAGGAGAGCTATATCACGTAATATGCGACAGTTACTCGCTCAAAGAGGATGGCTGGGTTATTAGAACCCTCCTGCCACTCACAATCATGCAAAAGAAAAAAAAAACTAAAGAACGCGACGGGATCTCTTTCTCTCTTATGAATAAGGTCTGTCCTTCATTTTTCAAAAAACGTTATGTGTTTTTAGTTTAATTTTATTACAGATTAAAGGACATATGCAGCCATATAATTAACTACAAAGAACTTAATGGAATTTCTCTCTCTCTCTCTGAAACGAATAAGGAGTTCCCCTTTTCTTTCCTTGGGGGAATGAAGGACATAAACATTCATAAACTATATATTATGTTTCGAGTTACGTAGTTAACAGTCAAATCGAAGTTATTTTAATTAATACTAAACCTAACGATCTACGTATCTATCACGAATTCCCAATACACAGAAAAATGTTACACAAAGCCAATAACTTCCGATGAAATTGAGGAAATCGCCATATTGAAAATAAGTTACCAGAAATAACATTAGACATTTTGAATCACGTGGAGAGTCTACATTCGTGCGAATACTGACCGAACCATATATACATTTCCTAAACTCCGAAGAATATCCAAGTGATTCCTCTTGCATATCTCCCCCCCCCCCCGCCCCCCTACCATCGCAACTCAAGATTCACACGATGACATCAACTCAAGATTAAAAAAAAATATAAAATAAAATAAAAGCGCAGCTGTGTCTCGGTACAAAATTCCCTTTATGGCATTATTAAATAAATCGTATTCACTTCGATCGACCATTGTGTCTCATTACCCTAAATAGCATCATGGATTTCCACCCCTCATTGTTCTCATTGTACTTTAAATAGCCCAGTAAACAGCATTTATTGTCTCCGATCATTCATATTCGCATAAAAACGGAGAAGGAAAACTGAATTACCAGATACAACAATTATATCACACGAAATATAAAGGTCAGCCTTCAGCACATGAAATATACATATATACATTAATGTTTATGCATAAATGTATATTTTGTAATACACGCCTACTCCCTTTAGTGGGAGTAGTGAAAGCAAGTGTTAGCCTTCCGGTTCTCTGCAAGTGTTTTTGGGATGAAGTTGCGGGCCCATGCCATTTGTAAACTTGGATGTAAACACACCACAATCGTCTAATTACCAAGTACCTAATTCACTGATATAAATAAATAAACAATATATATATATATATATATATATATATATATATATATATATATATATTATATATATTATATATACTGTATGTATGTATGTATATATATACAGTATATATATAAATTATATATACTGTACATCACAAAATAGCCACACACGAAGGAAACTACGTCTCTGAAAGCTTCTAATACTATGTAAAATACAGAATCTAGAATCTAAACTATCCCGTCTCATTGATGCTTATTGCGAGTAATAATATATTATACATTACAAACACACACACACACACACACACACACACACACATATATATATATATATATATATATATATATATATATATATATATATATATATATATATATACATATCTACATAAGATCATCACCTTTCTTTGCAAGGAAAGAAGAACATATCCACTGCGTTCCCAACCCACGTCAATATAGTTTAAATCAGCACAACAGAATGAGGGCTATTCTATTGTTTATATAGTTATACTGCTGGGTTACCCTAGGAAAGAATTCAGGTTTTAAACCGGTACTTGTGAACTACTTTTACTAGTTGCAGCATTAGGCTGCAGATTTTTTTTTTAGCAAAATCTATAGCAAGTTAAAAGTATAAATTTCGAACTGATAAACGTATTCATAAAAAGGATAGTGTTACGCACATTACTTGGTTAATAGTTCATGCTACTTTTCCTAGAAATACGACAGATGTCTGTTTACGATATCGAAAGATTCACAGCCGGTGTGACAGCATTATTATAATATATCCTTTGCATTCCTCTTGTCAAACTTTTTCCGTCATCTATTACCTCGTCTGTCTTGAATATAATGAGTGATGTGTATTATGTACACACTTACATTTATTTGTTATCCGTTCTCTTTCCTTTCTTCGTAACCAGCTGTACATCTATCTAGTTTCCTTGCTTCTTCTTTAAACTCTTTATAAGAGTCTAATGATAAACCATATATATATATATATATATATATATATATATATATATATATATATATATATATATATATTATATGTATATGTATATATATATGTATACATATGTACATATAAATATATATATTAAAATTTTATAACATCACCGTAACATTTCTTATATTCACAGACATTCAGCTACAAATGTTTAATATCCAAATCGCTTTTTCCGAGGTACAGCGAATTTGAAGCTTAATGTTTGTGCACACTCACACACACACATACGTATATATATATATATATATATATATATATATATATATATATATATATATATATATATATATATATATATATATATATATATATAATATATATATATATATATATATATATATTATTATTATTACGTCTGCATATGTAAACTTACATGCAATACATAAATGCACACACACACACACACACCAACGAGTCAACATTGAAATCCAAGTGTAAAACAAAAGCAGCAAACTCGCAGGCAATTTCAAGTTCCTCCGAAAGAAATCCTTTATTCGTAATTCGTATGCAGCGACAACGCCCTTCTATTGTGCTTGCTTTTTTTCACGGAAGCGAAAACAGGGCAGTTACCTGTTTTTTCTCTTCTGCTTCTTCTTCTTTGCAAACTGTAAAAGGAACAGTTCTTTACCTGGCACGCGCACGAACGCGCTCATTCTCCGAAAGATTTACGCTAATGTTAGCAGGATTGCTTATCTCCGAGATGGCAAAATTAAATTAGGCCGAGGAGCAGCGCCTGAACAAATGACATAAACAAGTAAAACATGCGCCAAAGTTTCTTCGGTGCAAACGAGTTTTCTGTACAGCCGCTAAAGCGTATAATCAAGGCCACTGAAAATAGGTCTATCTTTCGATGGTCTTCGTGTAATATTGTATAAGCCCCGGCCCATCAAACTTTAACCACGGACAGGTGGTGGCCTGTCCTATATCGTTGCCAGATGCACGCACGGTTATGGCTAAATTTAACCTTAAATAAAATAAAAACTACTGAGGCTAGAGGGCTACAATTTGGCATGTTTGATGGTTGGAGGGTGGATGATCAACATACCAATTTCCAGCCCTCTAGCCCCAGTAGTTCTTAAGAGCTGAGGGCGGACACAAAAAAGTGCGGACGGATAGACAAGGCCGGCACAATAGTTTTCTTTTACAGAAAACTAATAAATTAAACAAGGCCAATCTCTCACAGTACACTTGTTTTAACTAAATACTTCGTGCAGGTCACATTGGTAGGGCACTAAGATCACATTCTAAAGGTCCGTGGTTCGATCCCTGCCTGCCTTATTAATCAAAACAGCTTAAATGGATATATACCAGCGTCGGCTATATGTTACTTATAGGGCATGGGGCTAACACCCGCAAGCCGCCAAAAAGACCTTGCGAGAACAGAAAAGCTAACACTTTCTTGCATTACCCTTGTACGAGAAGGATGAAAGATGGTTTATATATATATATATATATATATATATATATATATATATATATATATATATATATATATATATAATATACATCGTGTTCATGTACTCTGTACCAGGGTGAAAAAAGAAAACAGTTGAGAGTCAAAAGCCTTCTCCGATACCTGACAACAATCTCCTTGACATAAAACTCTGTATGTTCTAAGTGCGGTCCCAATGGCACTCAAGATAAAAAATGGAAATAATTTCCAGAAATCTTCATGGTAAACTGAAGAGCTACATCCCCGTCTGAACTTCAGAGAAAAAATAAATAAATAAAAATATACTAAACAGTAATATTTTATTACATTTCGTGCACATCATTTCTTTCACAGCTGATATAGTCCAAGCACATATTGTTCGTTTCTGAGTTTTTTTTTAACTTGATATCCACAATAATCAGTAGTAAAAACAAGTGAAATTGCGCCGAAGTTTCTCCGGCGCAATCAAGTTTTCTGTACAGCGTATAATCAAGGTCACCAAAAACACATCTGTCTTTTGGTGGTCTCGGTATAGTGCTGCATGAGCCGCGGCCCATGAAACTTTAATTACGGGCCGTTAGTGGCGTGTCCTGTACCGTTGCCAGACGCACAATTATGGCTAACTTTAACCTTGAATAAAATTTTTAAAACTCCTGAGGCTAGAGGGCTACAATTTGGTATGTTTGATGATTGGAGGGTGGATGATCAACATACCAATTTGCAGCCTTCTAGCCTTAGTAGTCTTTAAGATCTGAGGGCGGACAGAAAAAGTGCGGACTAACAGACAAAGTCGGCACAATAGTTTTCTTTTACAGAAAACTAATACGAAGCCTCCAATAATAAAATAAAATAAATACCAATGCGTATCTGACACACAAACGGATATGATATAACAAAGCAAGAAGAAATAGTCTAGTCAGGCAGCTATGTTAATTATTTGTTATAAATACCAGTATACCAACAACACGCTCATGAACTGGGGCAATTAAGATAACTGCGTGAACAGAATGACAGTATGCCACGCTACCAAGAACCAGTTCAATCTCATTTTCGGCCGCGTGGTCTGGAACTAACATTCTTACCCAACGATGAGAGAGAGAGAGAGAGAGAGAGAGAGAGAGAGAGAGAGAGAGAGAGAGAGAGAGAGAGAGAGCTTAAGGTTTGAATGAGGAAAATGCATGCAAAATACCTCTGTTTTCCTGAGTCCAAATCGGGACATATTTTCAGTTTTCTGAAAAGAAAACTATTGTGCTGGCTTTGTCTGTCCGTCCGCACTTTATTCTGTCCGCCCTCAGGTCTTAAAAACTACTGAGGCTAGAGGGTTGCAAATTGGTATGTTGACCACCCACCCTCCAATCATCAAACATAGCAAATTGCAGCTCTCTAGCCTCAGTAGTTTTTATTTTATTTAAGGTTAAAGTTAGCCATAATCGTGTTAATCGTATAATCAAGGCCACCGAAAATAGCTCTATCTTTCGGTGGTCTCGATATAATGCTGTATGAGCCGCGGCCCATGAAATTTTAACCACGGCCTGGTGGTGGTCTGGCCTATATCGTTGCCAGACGCACGATTATGGCTAACTTTAACCTTAAATAGAATAAAAACTACAGAGGCTAGAGGGCTGCAATTTAGTATGTTTGATGACTGGAGGGTGGATGATTAACATACCAATTTGCAGTCCTTTAGCACCAGTAGTTTTTAAGATCTGAGGGCGGACAGGAAAAGTATGGACAAAAAAGAGCGGACGGACAAACAAAGCCGGCACAATAGTTTTCTCTTTAGAAAACTAAAAACCTTTGACACTGCAAATACGCAGGTGAAAAGAATTACAAAAAATAGAGAAACAACGAAATTCACAGAGAAATCCCTTCCTCATCACACACTTTCCAGAGGCTACAAGCACCTCAAACTTACTAAAACAATTACGACGCACGAAGACCTTCCAGATACGAAAAGATAACAAAAAAACCACAAAAACAATTTAAGTAATATTAACTAACATGTTTGAAAACGACGCTATGACGATGTGTCAGTTCACACTAAAACTGCCGACGTGTTTAAAGATATGTTGATATTTAGGGAAGCTACGAATTGTCTCAGCCCTTTAAATTTAGAATTTGTTTCTATATTCAATGTGAACCACAAAGAAGCATTTTGTGTGGATATGCAAAGTTTTCAAAATGAAAGTGCTTACTTCTAAACAATTAACTACACTTCTTGAAGTAAATAAAAAAGTTTTCAAAACGAAAGTACTTCTAAACAATTACCTACACTTCTTGAAATAAAAAAATTTCAAAATGAAAATACTTCTAAACAATTATCTACACTTCTTGAAGTAAATAAAAAAAGCTTTCAAAACGAAAGTACTTCTAAACAATTACCTACACTTCTTGAAGTAAATAAAAATGTTTTCAAAACAAAAGTACTTGTGAGCAATCACCTACACTTCTTGAAGTAAATAAAAAAAAATAAAGTTTTCAAAACGAAAGTACTTCTAAACAATTACCTACACTTCTTGAAGTAAATAAAAAAAATTCAAAACGAAAGTACTTCTAAACAATTATTTACACTTCTTGAAGTAAATTGAAAAATTTTTTTTAAACGAAAGTACTTCTGAACAATTATCTACACTTCTTGAAGCACATAAAAAAAGTTAAGTGCTTGATCTAAAACAAAACGATTCATCAGATTTATACAAATATTATCATTAAAATAAAAACGATTTCCTCTGTGAGAGCGCAAAGCCGCTAAATGGAACAGCCGGTCAGGCGAGAAAAAAAGAGAGAAAAAAAGAAAAAGCCATATCCGCGGAGAGGTATGGAGCGACAGACAGAAAGCTACAATGAAATGCTTTCGGCTGTCAGCCATATGGCTCTTCTTCCCTCCAGCCATGTGCTACTCGGGGCACTTTACTTTGAGTTTTAGCTGGAGATGGGTGTGTATGTGTATAAAATATATATAATATATATATATATATATATATATATATATATATATATATATATTGCATATATATATATATAATGTATATATGTAAATATCTATAAAGTATGAATACACATGCATACGAGCAAAAATAATATTGATACTGTGGTAAATACATACATACACACACACACAATAATATATATATATATATATATATATATATATATATATATATATATATATATATATATATATATATATATATTATAAAGTCGTTATTTAACGGTAAACAATATAGTAGTCACTACCGCTTTCATCCGATAACCGCAGAGGTTACATGTAAGCACATATAAAGAATAACAGATACACAAATACATATATATCTATCTATATATATATATAAATATATATATATCTATCTATATACATATTATATAAACAATATAAAAATATTGCTTTCATAATTTTCGACAGGATAAAAAGAAAGATACATAAGTATGTAGCGAAGACACACCAAACCAAGAAAGTTATTGGCTATATATTATTAACGTCAAGTTCCTAAAAGACATTCTGGAGTGGATTCACCAGAAGTCACCGTACACTTGTTAATAACGCTCTGCGGTGTTTGAATTAATCTGCGTGTAGATATTAAAGAGGCAAACAAATTCACTGAGAGAGAGAGAGAGAGAGAGAGAGAGAGAGAGAGAGAGAGAGAGAGAGAGAGAGAGAGAGAGAGGACATCATGTGAAGCCTAAGTAGAAATATGTATTTTTTATTCTAATGATATTTTTAAAATTATCATCAAGCTTTTATACCGAAAGAATCGAGGAGAACTCGAAACTTCCAAATCCTCACCATGAGAGAGAGAGAGAGAGAGAGAGAGAGAGAGAGAGAGAGAGAGAGAGAGAGAGAGAGAGAAGACATCATTCGAAGCGTAATTAGAAATATGCATCTTTTATTTTAATGATACTGTTAAAATTATCATCAAACTTTTTACGCATAAAGAATCGAAACCCTCAATTTTTTTTATTACCTCCTTCAACTTCTTTAACCGACAGTTAATGAATTTTTTTATTTAAAGGACGTCCGCGATGAAAATAAAACCGATACAGAATGCATATTCAAAACACGTTCGCTACGACTCAAGTTCATCTGACAAAGGGACTTTTGCCCTCATGCACTGCAAACATAAACTTGAGTGAACGGTCTGTTAAGCTGGAGTTACGACGTGACACGATAACAGAATGATCTGTCAAAGTGCTCCTCGTTCTGCAGGCAATAAATATAACGTTATCAAACAATAAAAACATATCGAGAAATCACAAGAGAACTCATTAGGCTATAGACAATTTATATAAGTTATCAACATACCGATACAATAAAGAACTGAAACTCCGATATGTGGGGTTTTAATCAATATATAGTATATATATATTAATAAGCAACAAGCTTTGAAAAGTTAATTTACGTGACTTTTCCAAGAAACCTAAAAATCCCGCACACCTGACTTACTATCTAAATCAAATTATTAACTAAGGGAGTTAGAAGCGTTTTCATGAGAGTGCTTATGGCAACTGGAAGGAAAATTGTCTGATGGTTAGAACACATTTAATGGGTATCTTTGAGCAAATAATATCAGTTACAGTACTTCAGATCAGGATGTTCTTTTTAACATAAAAAACTTGCGTTATTTGCTTAACAATAAAAATCATTTTAAAAATAACAAACAGCTGATTGATGTCGAACCACGTACAAGTAAGTTTCATACTACGATCACCAATACTTGGGAAAGCATGGAGAGCTGTTCAAGCTTTGTACAGAATTCCAGCCCCACTGGAAAACTGCTTGGTATTCTCTACCAACCTTCGCTATCCTACGGGGGCTACTGAGGCCCTTGCAATCTTCTTGTACCTTAGAAAAATGTCCCGAGAGTCAAAGGACTCCCTTTTTTGCATATTAAAAAGAAACGACCTCATTTGCAATTCTTATTGCTTTGTCCCTGCCCACCTTCAGGGGAAACCTTGCATACGATTGTATTCAGAAAGTCAACAACGGCATTCTATTCTCGACCTTTCAGAGCTTAAAGGCTGCCATTCGGTAATGATAAGCGCTGGAGAAGAGCGCGGGAATAAAAATTCGGAGAATGGAAAATGGAAATTCCCATTACATGTAGCATTAATCAAGGCTGCTTGCTGTCATCACTGCACTGATTATTCTAAAGGTCACATAAGGCCAAGGAAATTATACGTGGGCATTAAATATTTGTTTACTGCAGAACAAAACTGAGACCTTATTACAATCGTGTATGAATACGTAACACATACACATCTATACACAAAAATCCAATACTCTATTACATGGCAGCTACTATACTGCCCTAAAATGGAAGAGTGCAGTATCTACAGAAATACAAAACTGAGAAAAATGGAGAGATACTCCTTTGCCTTACTAATGATTTTACAGATACTGGAAATGGGACCCCCTAATTACTCGTGGAAAGCATCGAAGAATCATTCTGCAACTGCAGTAACTTGTGTATTAGTGTTTCACGAACCCATATCTCAATTTCGAAAATTTTGCAAATACTGCACTTTGCCTTTTTTAGGGCAGTACTATTACCAGTCGACATACTCAATACATGAAATCGATAATCCCCACTCTCCCTTCCAGTACTGGTCCACAAAATCTATAGAATTTAGAGATTTGATTTCATATAACTCTTGTGAAAGGTGCAAGTACCCAGGCTTAACGAGAAATCAGTTTTTGTGGCAGAGATGTACCGAAACTCCGTCCATGATCAGAATTCA
>NC_089746.1:11692194-11727194 GCF_040412425.1 Macrobrachium rosenbergii | reverse complement strand
AGTCCATTAAAGAAATTGGACCAAAAAATAAACTAGACACCTAACTAATGGCAAGGAAAAAACAGGATACTTAAATCAAGAGTCATTTAATAACAGAAATAAAACCATTATGAAAAATGAGTCAGGGCACTTTCTCTAATTAACAGGTCGTGAAAGTATTTCGAAAATCTATCAAAAAAGTTAAAGCAGTTATTTATCATAAAAAACATGAAGCAGTTATATAACAGCAGAAAACTTGACGCACTTATTTATCATAAAAACGCGAACCAGTTATTTATAAAAAACTGAAGAAGTTATTTATTACGAAAAATTGAACCAGTTATATATCGATACAGTCACATATCATCAACGACCCACAAACTGACCACCTCATTAGCACTTTCAACACAACAAAACAATTACTGTTCCTGAAATTAAATTATGACTTTTTATGAAAGAACATGAGAGACAGCGATCAATAAAATCTAACTAATATAAATAAACAAAAAATAAAAAGTCTGGAGGAATCCTAGAAGTCTAGATCGGAAATGAAATACTGTCTGCAATTGAAACTGCATACTATGAAAATCAGAATGGCCATGAATTCCCGTCCAGATGCATAATTCACACACGAAAGCTGCAGTCTGCAGTATCTTGGGCAGACCTGCGTTTGCCCTGTAAAACAGAAAGTAATGGCGAAGTTTATGTCAGCATAAAACGCCCCAAAAATACACAAAGCAAATAAAAGATTAAAAAAATTTTGGCGCAGCACTACAGGTAAGAAGTGGGGGAACAAGAAAGATACATAAAAGTTAACCAGGGAAACTTTGGTCCCGCAGGGGGTAAAAAGAGCAAAGATAAACGCGAAGGAAAAAAAAAAACAAAGCACCAACACACACACAAACAGAACATACGATTTTAGTGATTATCTTCCAAGACTATATGCATACATACAAGGAGATTTACACGACTGCACACGTGATAACATGTGAGAGAGAGAGAGAGAGAGAGAGAGAGAGAGAGAGAGAGAGAGAGAGAGAGAGAGAGAACATTCAATCAATACTGTTACTATAATAGGCCCCTAACTTGGTGTTAATGGAAAAATCATTGTTTAAAGGAAGAGAGAGAGAGAGAGAGAGAGAGAGAGAGAGAGAGTTAATCAGTACTGTTATTGTGATAGGACCGTAACTTAAAGTGTTGATGAAAAAAAATCACTGCTTAAAAGAGAGAGAGAGAGAGAGAGAGAGAGAGAGAGAGAGAGAGAGAGAGGATCAATAATATTAATATAACAGGTCCCTTACTTAGAGCGTTAATAAAAAAAAATAATTGCTGAAATACAAGTGCCTATTCCAACGATGTTATGGAAGACAAAAAAAAAAAAAACAAACTAACGCAGGACATTTGAATATGGATTACTATTCATCGTAGAGATAGATAAGAATATGTGTATGAGAGGATACTAAGAATCAAGTAACGAATTCTATACAGATTTCTGCATCAGAATCTTGGAAACAATCATCCGTTAATCCTTAAGAGTCTTTCGAAAAATGCAAAGCACAATTTCAATAACTTCCTTACGAAGTGGGAGTCTGGCTTTAGTTTCAAGAGTCTATATAGCCATACTCAATACGACAGACCTCTCTCTCTCTCTCTCTCTCTCTCTCTCTCTCTCTCTCTCTCTCTCTCTCTCTCTCTCTCTCTCTCTCTCAGACACTATTATATATATATATATATATATATATATATATATATATATATATATATATATATAAATTTTATAAGTGTAAACACATTACACATTAAATAAAAACCTATACTGCTGTCCCTTCAATAAAACGCTACACAGGTAAAGGCGATGAGATACGATCAAGGATACTTCAAAGGGATAGAGAAATAGAGCAGTTTCTAATTCACTTTGACCCTTCATCCTGTGTCCAGTCCACTTCTTATTAAATAACAAGAATGAAAATCAAAAAGCAACGGAACATACCAATTCAGTTCTTGGAAAGCCTCAGCAAATTTATAAGCAAGGAATTAGGACAAAACGAAAAACTTACAATCAAAGGTAAAAAACGTGTGTTTACATCATAATCATAATTAATGAGGAACGAAAAATAACGAGGTCAGCCTTGACAGGACTGGTAAACTACCAGGCAATAATCACCAACGGCAAAAATGAATAAGTATGATCTAAGTGTGAATATGATACAATATTAATCAGTGGGTATGAATTCCACGCTCACATCTACAGCTACACGAGCTACACAGAATTAGTTCCGGATGAAAGAGTAACTGACGGCTTTAATCCTTACCAAAGCCACTTGCAATCCAGCCACTATTTTCCGTTTCCATCACTGGAGGAGGAGGAGGAGGAGGAGGAGGAGGAGGAGGAGGAGGAGGAGGAGGAGGAGGAGAGAGGAGGAGGAGGAGGAGGAGGAGGAGGAGGAGGAGGAGGAGGAGGAGGAGGAGAGAGAGAGAGAGAGAGAGAGAGAGAGAGAGAGAGAGGAGGAGGAGGAGGAGGAGGAGGAGGAGGAGGAGGAGGAGGAGGAGAGAGAGAGAGAGAGAGAGAGAGAGAGAGAGAGAGAGAGGAGGAGGAGGAGGAGGAGGAGGAGGAGGAGGAGGAGGAGGAGGAGGAGGAGGAGGAGGAGGAGGAGGAGGAGAGGAGAGAGAGGAGAGAGGAGGAGAGAGAGAGAGAGAGAGAGAGAGAGAGAGAGGAGGAGGAGGAGGAGGAGGAGGAGGAGGAGGAGGAGGAGGAGAGAGAGAGAGAGAGAGAGAGAGAGAGAGAGAGAGAGAGAGGAGGAGGAGGAGGAGGAGGAGGAGGAGGAGGAGGAGGAGGAGAGAGGAGGAGAGAGAGAGAGAGAGAGAGAGAGAGAGAGAGAGAGAGAGAGAGGAGGAGGAGGAGGAGGAGGAGGAGGAGGAGGAGGAGGAGGAGGAGGAGGAGAGAGAGAGCGAGAGAGGAGGAGGGGCGCGAACAAACCCATTTCCTATTCCATAACCATTCCACGAAATCATTAACATCATATCAGCACGATGGTGGGCTGTCACGATGATACAATAGCCATTACATTAATAATAGCCATTATTAATAAGAGAACGGCAATATATTTTCTAAATAAAGCCGCCGGAAAATATTTATATCAATTTTATCTTTAACATCAAACATAATTCAAATTTCGAATTACCGTTGTCATATCCAACAACAACATGTGGGTTTTTTTTTTACACGTTGGAAACAAAAAGTAATAAACCCAAATTTATGCAGGAAAAAAAATTGAAACAGAGCCTGTGTAAGGTAGAAAAAAAAATCCTTTGGTTGTTCAGATACTCTAATTAAATCGAGGAATTATTTTGCACAGCAGCTGATTGGCTATGTATCTATTTAAAAAAACACACAAATGGATTTAATTCTTTCGCTCATGCTATATTACGAATTTAACCGTTATTTACTTTCTACGTTTTAGCGTTATAGCCAGTTTTTTTTATTATTTAATTTTGGATCACATTTCCTACAGAATACTGGCCACTTTCAAAACGATAGTTTTGTCATATCGCCTAAGACGAAAAAACATTTATATACTTATTTTGAATAAGCACACATTCATGAACTCGTATGTATGTATGTATGTATGTATGTGTGTACGTATAATATATATATGACATTTTTTATCACATCACCGTGATTCATATTCAATCAGTAAGCTACAAACGTCCTTTAATATCCAATTCGCTCTACCTCGGAAATAATATATTTTCATATATGTTATCGAAGGGGAATTTTTTTAGTTGATAATAAGTTCGTCGTCTAGTGGGCTCGAACCAGCGAAGACAAGAACTCAAGACTACAGTGGACGCATTTTAACCCAAGCGGCCAGCAAGTATATATATATATGATTGATATATATATATATATATATATATATATATATATATATATATATATATATATATATATATATATATATATATATGTGTGTGTGTGTGTGTGTGTGTGTGTGTGTGTGTATATATAATATATATAATAATATATATATATACATATATACTGTATATATATAAATAGCTTAATCTACAAGATATACTTTTTACAGACAAAGAAAGCTGCAAAACACGCTTATTATAATTTTCCATGGCATAGCTGCTACTTCTCCAGCTAACTCATTAACTCCAGTTCGGCGTATGCTGTCTTACTCTACTAAACAATTGAGAGCTTCCCAACTCCTCTACCATCATATATTAATTAATTACAGTATGTAATTAACTCAAAACAATCAAGCAGTTCCCCAAATCAGTGGAAAGCAATTGTACCTTCTTGTTTGTTACTTCCCGCAAGGTATTTACAACAGCTTAAGTCATTTCCTATTCATATCCTCCTTAGACACAAAATGAATACAATTTAGGCCCAAGGCCAGGCGCCGGGACCTACGAGGTCATTCAGCGCTGAAAGGAAAATTGAGAGCAGGGTGAAACAATGGTTGGAGGAGGTCGGAAAGGAAGATAGAAGAAACAATATTATGTACAATAAAAGGAATGAAAGGGGTTGCAGCTAGGGGCCGAAGGAGCGTGGTAAAATCCTTAAGAAATGCCTACATTAATTTATACATGCTTTCCTGCAAACTAATTCTGACTTAACAAGAAACCTTAGGGATTATTATTACTCTTTACTACGCGCACAAGACCGCAAAGGTTTGTTGCAAAATTCAGTAGCACAACGTACGCTTACAGGTACACTTTTACCGTGGATTGGGTCAGGCACAGTACTATAAGCCATAAATATTACAGACTATAAACGAAAAAAAATATTTATCGACCATACCGCATATCCTTAAGTTATATACATATAAATGAAACTCAAATGAACAGAAAATTTTCAAGTGATCAGCACTAGAACAATCAAATTAACAATTGACATTTTGAAAGAAGCACGAAAAAACGACGATGCATATCTTCATATATACCCACGTACCTTTGCTAAACCGAATAAAAGTGAAAAACGAGTGGAACCAACTGATTAACAGCCCAGCGCACCCGCTAACACAACAAAGATAACACGGCCACGACTGCAAATCCTTCCAAGAATTATGAGGGCCAAAGTTTCCCCCGCACGATATATCATCATCCCTGAACTACTTCTGCTCGGAGGCACAAGGGAGGGGTGAAATACCTCACTATTCCTCTCATCGTAAAACTGGGTGTGTAGCACGTTTCAGAAAATATACGACTGTTTAAAAAAATATTTCATTTCAATTTCTCCGTCGCATGCCGTATGCATGCGAATGTGTGTGTGTGTGTGTGTACTTGTGTGTGTATATATATATATATATATATATATATATATATATATATATATATATATATATATATGAACATTCTCACACACACATATATCTAATATATATATATATATATATATATATATATATATATATATATATATATATATATAGAGAGAGAGAGAGAGAGAGAGAGAGAGAGAGAGAGAGAGAGAGAGAGAGAGAGAGAGAGAGAGGTGCAGTGCGTGTACCTACTACTTTTCCTATTCATTCAAGAGGAATAATTCTCTTCAAAACGAATAATTGATAACTTGCCGAATGTCAGTGGGTACCAAATTTCAAAACATCCATTTTTCAGTTGAGAATAAATTGGTAGGCTTGTAACCTTGACAAATTTTAACTTGACCATGTTATGTGAAAAAAAACTGAAGCGACATATGTCTTGAATGCATAAAGGAAATTATCTATACAAAGAAAACCACTGCACTATTTATGTTTCTTCGTGGATATCACTAGGCCCTAGCTGATACTGAAGTACTTCCATATAGGAACAAAAACATCATGAAGCCACCTGATTTCGGTGTATGTAACAACCCTCACTTTTTAAGGAGTATCATCATCATGAAACAATATTCAAGAGTAAGACCCAATTTTTTTTTATTTCCTTTTCTCAAAATGTAAAGAAATAAAAGGTAAAAGTTGCCCACGTATTTACAAAAGTTAGAAAGTATTCGGTTTCATCTCACGCCTGATCAACATTCAAACGTACACACACACACACAGAGAGAGAGAGAGAGAGAGAGAGAGAGAGAGAGAGAGAGAGAGAGAGAGAGAGAGAGAGAGACTTATGATTCACAGAAAACTTGCAACAAGTCTCGGATGAGAAGCCTGGTTTAAAAGATGCAATAAAACATCCAAACATTTAACCCACTCCAAGTTATTTTTTTTTAACATTTAACCCTCTCCAAGTTATTTTTTTAACATTTAACTCCCTCAAAGTTATTTTTCTAACATTTAACCCTCTCCAAGTTTTTTTAACATTTAACCCTCTCCAAGTTATTTTTTTAACATTTAACTCCCTCCAAGGTATTTTTTTTAACATTTAACCCTCTCCAAGTTTTTTTTAACATTTAACCCTCTCCAAGTTATTTTTTAACACATGACAAACTGGTTCTTAAATATATATACATATATATATATATATATATATATATATATATATATATATATATATATATATATATATATATATATATATATATATATATATATATATATATATATATATATATATATATATTATATACAGTATATATGATATGCAACCCAGTGCCACACTATCAAGTTTAATAGTTTAATATGCCACTAGATACTATTTTAATTCAGACACATACTCCCAAAATACAATGCAGTTAATTCAGAGAAATCGTTTACAGAAAAATCTAATACATAATTGTTATGGATATCTTTCTTGACCTAATTCCTAACCTTATAGCTACTATACTATTTAACTTGGTAGATTTTCACCTAACAGCTCCAAGGCATTCATAACAACTCTAAAACAAATACCTGGAGATATCCGGAATTCCAAAACTGATAGTCACAAAAAAATGACAATTAATTAAGAGAGTACACATAAATAAAAAAATTTTTAATAACATCAGTTTTTGTCAGCTCACAAAACAGGGATTCATTACTAAAATGTGCTTTGAAAATTCCGTAGATTTATTCGACAAACGGGGTGGGGGCCACACAGGGATAGTGAAAAGAATGCTATCGGCAATATACTTATGAAATTTCAAAATTCATGAGGCAATTAACAAAAAAATATCATCTTTAATCAAAACAAAAACAGCGCCTGGAGCTTCATCCGGTGAAAGTGTAGGGATTTGGAGCAACGTGAGAATGTACACATCGCTGAGCGTAGCTAAGAAAAGTGTAATTGCATTTTCTAAGTACTCTAATTGAACAGCTTGACATTTAAGAGGAAAAATAGCCTTAGGTTGGAAAACGAAACAGGCACATGATGTACTTTTTAAATTTTTATTTATTGAGAATACATATACAGCATATATATATATATATATATATATATATATATATATATATATATATATATATATATATATATATATATATATATATATATATATATATATATATATATATATATATATATATATATATATATATCTTACTACTGTTAAACTTCAATGCACTGAGCATCGGTACCTGATGAAGAAGACTCTATGTCTCCGAAAGCTAGTGCTCGATATGTTGTACTTTGTAAATTAAAGAATAAAGAAGCTAAACCATCTCGCAGTAGGAATATATCCACAGTAAAGTTGTGTGGCTATTTTGTAATCATATATATATACAGTGTATATGTATATATATATATATATATATATATATATATATATATATATATATATATATATATATATATATATATATATATATAATCTATATATATATATATATATATATATATATATATATATATATATATTAGCAAAAAATGTAAGGAATTAAATTTCCACAAGACTTGCCTACCAAACCTGTACGATATGGAAACGATAAACACACACACAGACACTATACCGTTCAAGGCAATATATGATAAGAAAACACGCACCTTCAATTTAAAAATATTCTGAATTCCTAAGATCCAGTAGAAACTTGAATTGAGCTTTCTACCTTCCAAACTCTCCCCCAAAGCTTGTTTTTGTTTAGATTTCAAGTTTATTCCGGGAAAAGCTTTTTAGGTTAATAATGAAGGCTTTGCATCTTCATAGTCTCTCCCCTTTTTTCTATGAATATCTAAAGATATTTCTCTGATATATATTTTTTCTTAATCTTCGTCCGTTCAAAAAAATATGAAAAATGAAGGAAGAATGATCCACATTTATCAAAAATGTCTTAAAAATATCAACTCAATCCTTTTCACGTCAATCTCTCTCTCTCTCTCTCTCTCTCTCTCTCTCTCTCTCTCTCTCTCTCTCTCTCTCTCTCTCTCTCTCTCAGAAAGCATCAATCTCATATTTCCCAGCTTATGGTTTTGCTTTCACGATTTCTGAAAAGTGTCACAATATAAAAAATCCAGAGTTTTTCACAGCATGAAAAAGTTGCAGTACAAAATCCAAGACAATGCTTCCAGAATTTTAAGTCTTCCATGTTTAAGAAATTATTCAAATTTTAACACGGGGTTTTCTTTTGAGCAAAATTCATATCTAAATAAGGACATACCTGGTAATGATTATAAACTACAGTAAGCTTCGAACTGCAATTAGTAACTAACAAAACAAGTAAAAAATGCGCCAAAGTTTCTTCGCCGCAATCGAGTTTTATGTACATCGTATAATCAAGGCCATCGAAAGTAGATCTACCTTTCGGTGGTCTCGGTATCATGCTGCATGGGCCGCGACCCATGAAACTTTAACCACGGCCCGGTGGTGGCCTGGCCTATATTGTTGCCAGATGCATGATTATGGCTAACTTTAACCTTTTATGGCTAACTTTAGTCTTAAAAAAGATAAAAACTACTGAGGTTGGAGGGCTGCAATTTGGTATGCTTGACGACTGGAGGGTGGATGATCAACATACCAATTTGCAGCCCTCTAGCCTCAGTAGTTTTTAAGATCTGAGGGCGGACAGAAAAGTGCGGACAGAAAAAAGTGCGGACTGACGGACAAAGCCGGCACAATAGTTTTCTTTTCTGAAAACTAAAAAAAACTTCCATACCTAGACAATTAACAATCTTCCCGATAACTTGATCCACTCTCCAAAGAAACACGTGATTTTTGTATTCAGATAAAAATAACGATTTCCATTAATTTACAAAGAAGACGTTTTCCCACGTCATGAAGCTCTTCTCCGGGAAACGACAAATCGCAATTTATTCGCCGAGCGAGCTTTCACAGACAAGAACACTGATATGTGGAAAGATATATAACGGAAACCTAGTGTGATCTTCAGTAAACATGTAAACATGCGAAGTACACACACACACACACACACACACATATATATATATATATATATATATATATATATATATATATATATATATATATATATATATATATATATACATACACATACATAAACTAAAAGTTTATAAACTCATAACTACAAACATCCACAAAACACTCAGTAAAGATGTCCCCACAAAACACACACACACACACATCTATATATACTGTGTATATATATATATATATATATATATATATACATATATATATGTAAGTATATAAACTAAAATTATAAAACCCATAACTACAAACATCCATAAAACACCCAGTAAGAAAGTCCCCACAAAAAAAAATTCCGCCAAGGTGAACGGGAAAAAAAAAAACCCCTCAGACACTGCTCAACATCCCCAGAAAAATCTTACTAAGGCCAAATTACGAATCGAGTAACACTCAACATCTCATGATCACCATCATCCGCTCTCGAGGTCGACCTCCAAGTCCGTCACTATCAGCTTCTCTCTTTATCCTTCTCCATCACCTGCCACCTGCGCTGAGAGGCATCCCCACAAGGGAGAAAGTGAGGAGGAGGAGGAGGAGGAGGAGGAGGAGGAGGACTAACGAAATAAACAAGACGCGGCTCTCCTTCCCTCCAATGTGGCAAAACAAATGCCCGCTCAAGGTAAATAAGACAGCCCAGAGACTGCATTGTACGGACGGTCGACGGCTGAAAGGGTGTGGGTATGATTCTCACTACAGTAGATTCATGTGAATGTCTTTATTATGCCTTTGTCAGAGTGCAGTAGATTCATGAGAATGTCTTTATTATGTCTTTATCGGAGTGAAACCAACTGGGTCTTCCTGAGAGGGTTCGGAGAACACAGACCAATACGAAGGGACATCGACCAGATGAAATATCATGGTTTAGTTCTAAAGAATAACAAGGAAAAAACCAACAAAAGCAACATTATTTCCCAGATGTCATCCAGTCTCCTTTCAGATGCAGGTTATATGCTGATAAGGCGATAGTATTTACGGATTCAGAGCTGCTGAGACACTACGGTTACAGAAATGAACACGACATAACCGACTGAAGAAGAAGTAAACAGTAAAATATAATAATAATAATAATAATAATAATAATAATAATAATAATAATAATAATAATAACAAATGACTGAACTGAATTGAATATAAAAGTTTAGTCCACAGGCCAAGCGCTGAGACCTATGAGCTCAGTGGTCTGGTTAAACTAAGGTATACTAACTTATGAGGTCATTCAGCGCTTGAACTTATAACGCTGGAACAACTGTTAGGAGACGGTGGAAAGTAATACGGACGAAAGGTAATACGAACAGAGGTACAGTAAAAGGAATAAAGCGGGTCGTAACTACGAGCCGAAGGGAGACGCTCCTTAAAAGATAGAGCACTGAAGACCTGTTTGAGGAAATAACAACAAAAAACTCTTACGCTTTTCGCAAACCTGTGTTTCCTTTTTGGGTGGGAATGGAATAAATACAAAATCAATTTTTCAGGCAATATATACAGTACATATGTATACACATACATACATACAGTACACACATATACATTTAATATATATACATATGGGTGTATGTATATGTATATACATATGCATACAAACATACATTTATATATATATATATACATATATATATATATATATATATATATATATATATATATATATATATATATATATATATATATATATGTGTGTGTGTGTGTGTGTGTGTGTGTGTGTGTGTGCGCCTCCTTCTTCGATGAAAATGCTACCCAATAAACGACTGCCTTGCGCAACAGAAATGATTACCTGATCATCAAACGTGTCTTACTGTTGGTGTCTATCACAAACTCTTCTACTTAATTTCCTATGATGACATTTCACTTGTTCATCTGATGTAGCATCATGCACTGTTCACTGGCACTGACAGCGTGCTACGAATTTAATCAGTGCCACTTTGATTGCTCAACATCATTTAGCATTGCTGCTCTTATAAATTTCAAATACTGCTGGTGAATTCCTTGCCATGGTTATTACTACAATGTATTATAATATAATCTTTTTCTGGACTCCAATGCCAGTATTTGAATTCCTTGCCATGGTTATTAGTAAATCAATATATATTATAATAACGTTTTCCAATGCCAGTATTTGAATTTCTTGCCATGGTTACTACTAAATCAATATATCACAATACAATTTTTTCCTGGACTCCAATGCCAGTATTTGAATTCCTTGCCATGGTTATTACTAAATTAATATATTATAATATATTTTTTCCTGGACTCCAATGCCAGTATTTGAATTCCTTGCCATGGTTATTATTAAATCAATTTATATTAATTCCTGTTTATTAGCATTTGCATTTATTTCAACTTGTATTTATTCATCTATGTGAATATGTGAAAGAAGGTATATGAACTTCTATTTATTCACATTTTTATTGATTTATGAATTCGTACTTATTCAATTATATGAGTTTGTTTTACTTTTCCCAACTGACCACACATTAAGTTTCCTTTCACTGAATACATTCCTTTAATTAGGACCTCAAACGATCATAAAAAGAGTCCTTCTTGACTTCAGCACATTTTAATCCTTAAGGAGTCTCCCCCCCTCTCCGCTCCCCATCCAGGATTCTTTACATCCGCGAAATCCTTTCGAGGAGAGAATAAATAAAGAATATGAAAACGCGTACGAAAAACTCTGAAGGGTTACCCCAAGAAGTACTTCTATTCTTGACAACCTCCACTCGGGCACGTAACGTCTCGAGGAGATGGTAATTTGATTTATATTCCAAAAGTGTTCATTTTTTACGAGCGTGTACACCTGGGGAAATATGTTTTGCTACATGTATTTATCATTAATGTACGGTTGTAAATAAATGTATGATATACCATGGTAAATGATCTTTAACTTTGCTTCAAGAATGTTAATATAACAAACTGTTAGAATTTTATATAATATATATATATATATATATATATATATATATATATATATATATATATATATATATATATATATATATATATATATATTTATATACATCGTGAATCTTTAGCAATTATTAATACGCAAATATTTTATATATATATATATATATATATATATATATATATATATATATATATATATATATACACACACACACTGTATATATGGCATGTGTGTGTGCTACTTAGAACAACCAAGTTAATTTCTTTTCGCTTGAACACTACAATATTATTTTCATTTCATATTTTTTTACAACCATTCTAACAATATAATTTCTAACGAGAGTCACTAGTGCTCCTTAACCTTATCAAATAAGTAGGGTGAAGAGGCGCTCGGAAAAAGATAATAACCGCTGCATCCAATGTCCTAAAAACACAGATTTTTTCACTGAAGTTAAAAGTTTGATATTTGGTGTTCTATTCAAAGGCCCAAAGTACATTCTGAATTCATTATAATGCCATATCTTTATTTGCAAAAATCTGAAAATCATTTACCTTCTCTTACACAAAATATACATTTTCTTAATCATGATATTATGTCAGTGGGAACATTTTGAAAGACTAAAACTGCAAAAACTGGGCGACCTTGAATGCATTCTAAGCAAGAATGACTGCGAGTACGTTTTGCGTTAAGGTCCACGAGTTGACGGGTTACCTATAGCTCATAAGGGCTCTTATTCATTCTTAAATGTCATCATTCCTCTGTGACTTTATTTTCTTAAATCTGGATCTTGATGAAAAATTATAATAGTGACGTAACAGTGACAGACAAACGAACGAACTCATTAATCGCTATATTCATCTTCCCTACAAAATGAAAGCAACATGAATAAAATTAATTTCATTTTTCGGGACTCCAAAGCTTAAAAAGATCCATTAGCAAGGCAAATTTAATACACAAACATATACCGGGTTTAGTTTATAAAAGAAAAGGGGGGGGGAATATGTCAGTAAAGTTTGGTACACGGAAATGATAAAAAAATTCTCTCTCTCTCGTTGCCTTATGCATAATGCGCTAAGGTATGTTAACAGATATTAACCTCTATGCGGTGGCATTTATCCCCCCCTTCCCTTTCTCTCTCTATCTCTCTCTCTCTCTCTCTCTCTCTCTCTCTGTTATTTTATGCATAATGCACCGGGGTAATTTTGAAGATATATTATTTATCAGAAGGTGATGGCATTTGTTGTTCTCTCTCTCTCTCTCTCTCTCTCTCTCTCTCTCTCTCTCTCTCTCTCTCTCTCTCTCTCTCTCTCTCTCTCCTTGAATGAGTCTCTTATCTCCTTCCACCTGCCTGTCAACTAGTACCAGGGCATCCCACTTGAACTTGATGAATATGTTCAGCGCTTTGTAGGAAATAGGAGGACTGGGGTAACTCTTTCATTTGCATATATAAACATTCAACACATCGCAAACAATTTCACAACGAGAGAGAGAGAGAGAGAGAGAGAGAGAGAGAGAGAGAGAGAGAGAGAGAGAGAGAGATCCCAGCACATTCAAATAAATGCATATCTTCGCAATAAAACATCCAGCGCATAATGCATAAAACAACAAAGAGAGAGAGAGAGAGAGAGAGAGAGAGAGAGAGAGATATCCCACCACCTTGAAGCAAATGTACACCTTAGCTATAATATACTGTACTCAGCGTATTACGCGTAGAACAAAGAGAGAGAGAGAGAGAGAGAGAGAGAGAGAGAGAGAGAGAGAGAGAGAGAGAGACTCCAATTAAACACACACATCCAATCGTATTACGTATAAAGAACAAATAAAAAGAAAAGAAAAGAAATTTGACAAAAACTAAGAACATATGATACGTCACAAGGCCCTTCGCTCGAAAGCCAAAAGGAAGGAAAGGAAGGAGGGAAGGAAGGAAGGGGCTACCTGCACCTAATTTATGATCTGCAAATAAAGCACAAAAGAGGATTCGGAGACGAATGAAAAGCTCAGAGCTTTAAAAGTCCAAAGGTAACTACAACAACAAAACTCCCCGGTCTTGAACGTTTCTAAAAGCGGAAGCTGCTTTCGTGGTTACATGCGCGCCTGCTTTGAAAAGAGGGGGACGGGGTGGGGGTTTTGTTACATCAAATTACATGAATAACCTGACAAGTCATATACTATGAGAGAGAGAGAGAGAGAGAGAGAGAGAGTACATACATAAATATAGATACAGGCACACATACATTTATATACATATACATACATAAAGACATACATACATGCACGGAAGGCAAATATATTTATTTAAATATTTAAATATATATATATATATATATATATATATATATATATATATATATATATATATATATATATACATATATATATATAATCTTGTGTATATATTACATTACTTACAGCATACCAATTATAATCGTGTTAACTGTAACACACACCTCAATGAATTCCGAAGAAATGATGCAGTTTTACGCAAAAGCAGGAAACAAATCCCGCAGTAAAACCAAAAAACAAAAAACCTAGGACAAAGGAAGCAAAAAAATAAATAAATAAAAAATAAAAAGTAAACATACGAAAAAGTCAAGCAATGAAAGCGCTCGCACGGACTTTACATTGACCGGTACAGACAAAGACGAAAAGAAGCAGCCTGAATAAGAAGCCACTTCAAAAGAGTGAAGAGAAAGAAGAGGAAGAAGAAAGAAGACCCAACCCCCCCAACCTCCCTCCCCCCAAAAAAATTCTTTTAAACACCAGATTCTCAAAGACATTCATGGAGTCCACAGGCCACCCACATCCCAATCTCCATACCCCCACCCCGCTCTCCCCAACAACCTCTCCGTACTTTGTAAGATGGAGGAAAGCTTCAGCTTTAACAGCAGTGACAGGAAATAAAGTGAGATTTCAGCAGCACCAAGGCGGACATGTTACAGTGAGAACGATGCAAGGCAATGCATATGTCACAAGACCTGCTGCTGCTGCACGTGTCTCTCGCGTCTAGCCAGTGTGTGTGTGTGTGTGTGTGTGTGTGTGTATGTGTGTGTGTGTGTGTATGTGTGTGTGTGTGTGTGTGATAAGCAAAAGGGAAAATAATGGTTAATTAAATCCAACAAGAGAGAGAGAGAGAGAGAGAGAGAGAGAGAGAGAGAGAGAGAGAGAGAGAGAGAGAATGGCACAACCTTTGAAATAAATATGCATCTTCACTATAACATACCACAACGCATTAAAACAACGAGAGAGAGAGAGAGAGAGAGAGAGAGAGAGAGAGAGAGAGAGAGAGAGAGAGAGAGAGAGAGAGAGAGAGAGAGAGATTATTCCTCGAGGAGCTGTACTGGATTTCAAAATATTTACATACGTCACTGAGGACATTTTTTTTTTATCTTTTAGTGTACTGTATAAAGCCACATTTCCCCACTCTCACAATGCCAGTATGTACCTTACCGAACGTTTTTTTGCAACGTCTTTAAACATGCATAATACAAACCATATGCAATTTGCAATATATATATATATTATCATATATGTATAAACTGCTCTTTTGCTTATACACACATATACATATACACACACACACACACACACACACACACACACATATATATATATATATATATATATATATATATATATATATATATATATATAAACTGCTCTTCTATATTTACTGAAAAATATTATCCATTTTTCACTTCTTCTTCTTCTTTTAACGTGCTTTTATTCCCATTTTTGTATGGGGTAAGCACGATGCCTTCTTTGAAGGACTTTTGATTTGGCTTTTGGGTAGACCTGTGGTCTCGATCGGCTGCCCTGCCTGACATCTCTTAGACCCCGGTACGTATGTTTCATGTATCATACCCGACCCAACGCCCTTTCTTCCCAGCAGCGAGAAGTTATTGCGCGGGTATGGCGAGAGTTCGAGACGTGTGAGATGTTTGTTATGTTTTTAGAAGGTGTTGTAGTGGCATTGTTTTTGTGTGTATTTAGTCTGTAACATCCATTTGCTTTTTAAGCAAACCTTTTCACTGAACATAAAATATTTTTGAGAACACTGTCATCCAAATTCCCGTTTAGGAGAACTTCACGAGTCAAGAGTCCGGAAAACATAAAAAAAAAAAAAAAATATTAACTGCTTCAACCATGCAAGATTCAAATCCCACTGAACAAAATCATACGTTGTTGTTATTATTATTATTATTATTATTATTATTATTATTATTATTACTACTACTATTTATTATTATTATTATTATTATTATTATTATTATTATTATTATTATTATTACTACTATTTAGTAGATGAAACCTACTCATATGGAACAAGCCCACAGGGACCATTGACTTGAAATTCAAGCTTTCAAAGAATATAAAGAACATGGTGTTCATTAGGAAGAAGTTAGAGGGAAGTTAAGGGAGATACAGAAAGAAGAGATCCCACTTATTAAAAAGAAAACAAATTTAATACATAGATAATAGATGAACATGTATTAAAATGCAAGAAGAATAGTATTAGGGTAGTAATGCATAGCATTTTCGCTTGAACTTCTGAAGTTCCAACTGCACGACATCCTCTGGGAGGTCGTTCCACAGTCAAACGGTGTGAGGAATGAAGGACCTCTGGAACTGAGAAGTTCGACAGCGAGGTACGTTTACTGCTTAT
Source organism: Macrobrachium rosenbergii (assembly GCF_040412425.1). NCBI lineage: Eukaryota > Metazoa > Arthropoda > Malacostraca > Decapoda > Palaemonidae > Macrobrachium > Macrobrachium rosenbergii. The sequence continues at coordinate 11,710,343 of NC_089746.1, read as the reverse complement.
TAGTGCTGCAGGCAGCGAATTTGGTTACTCTCGGCAGATAGAGGGGCTCAAGAATCAATTGTGAATGTGAAAGATCGCTGTTCAAATGCAACTTATGAAACACCTAATATGTAACAGATAAAACACACAAACACAAAATAATTCAAATATCTATTAAACTTTTCTTATTCAAAGGCAAACACGTCACTTTATTCAAAATTGCGTAAACGCCCTAAGAGACAAGTTTCATAATAGGTTAGAATATCAGCTACGAAAACTAAATGCCATCCACAAAATTACCAAAAAAAGTCTGTAATACTCATCAATCACCGGGACTTCATTGAAAATCACAAAACGAACAAAAATTCACATAGACTGAACTGCAAGCACCCAGTTGCCCACCCATACTCTCTGCTGCTTGTGAACCGCTGATCACAGCAAGCAGCACCAATCATCCCTAACGACGGTATAATGAGATGACGACACACAACAACGCACTAATGAGTTTCCCCCAAACAGAGAGAATGCAAATGAAAGCCCTCTAAATGCATCCCGCCACTCCGCGCCGCCACACTAATGCAATTCAATCAATCGTGGGGGATTGTTCCAATGCTACGCCCTCTCCGGTAATGGGAGCTGCCATTCTCGCTTTAAAAAAGTGAATTGTCTACTCAAGGACACGGGTTGGATTTCACAGTTTGTGAGCTTTATGCTATATACTGTTACTATCTACTTTACACTTATTTACTTTATGCTAGTATTGTTAAAGGATATATATATATATATATATATATATATATATATATATATATATATATATATATATATATATATATATATATATATATATATATATATGAAAATACTACACACACACACACACACACACACACACACACACACACACATATATATATATATATATATATATATATATATATATATATATATATATATATATATATATATATATATATATATATATATAAACCTGTATATATGTAATTATATATTCCTGAACGTATACAGACCAATATCAACCGTTCTATAATGAACTAGAGCAAAAACTAAAAGACATATTTTACGGAACATTAGGATCTAACTATGATGGTAGATGCTGCATTCTGAATACTACTATTACTACTACTACTGCTAATACTACTACCACAGCAGTTTGTAGCTTTCAAAATGCACCATGGACCATCGTAACTAAATAGTAATACTCTAATTTAAACGCACAAATCACCGGCACTTCCAAAATGTCAGAAACAAATCCCATTTCGGATAACTGACACCTGACATCTGCCTTTTAAAGAATGAGCCAAAAAAAAAAAGTGATGCAACTGTTCATTACTAACATAAAATGTTTTATGACGCTCCCCATGAAAACTTTCGTATTTACGGTCTACAGTCAATGCTTCCGGGTAAAATTAAAAAAAGTAAAAAACGCGCCGATCAAGGCCACCGAAAATGGATCTATCTTTCGGTGGTCTCGATATAATGCTGTATGAGCCGCGGGCCATGAAACTTTAACAACGGCCGGGTGGTGGTTCACCCTATATCGCTGCCATTAGCACCATTGCGGCTAACTTTAACGTTAAATAAAATAAAAAACTACTGAGGCTAGAGGGCTGCAATTTGGTATGTTTGATGACTGGAGGGTGGATGATCAACATACTAATTTGCAGCCCTCTAGCCTCAGTAGGTTTTAAGATCTGAGGGTGGACAGAAAAAGTGAGGACTAATAGACAAAGCCGGCACAATAGCTTTCTTGTACAGAAAACTAAAAGGCGGGGTGGGCTTACATACTGAGATGCCTAAATACAGCGAGACCCAGCATCAACCGTGAGTTGCTTTTTACTAAATTCCTCGACGTTTCTGAAAAACATCCATTTGTCTTTTGCATTCAGGAAAAAGGATCAAAATATAAATAAAACAGTATCATTGTCTAAGACAGGTTTTCTGTCAAACAAAAAGGGGAAAAAAAATGTTTTGCATGAAAAAATGGAAACATTAAATCTGCGACAGACCAGGGATAAAATGTTTCCCGTTTTATTACCCACAAATATTAACAATTTACCACAACAAACATTTTCAGAAATAAAAACATCTCCATTTTGAAAATACTGAAAAAAACTTACAAGTCACTTTACAGAAACTGGTCACAACCATCTTATTGTACTTCAACATAACTTTATCAAACCAAGAAATTATTCATCAATACGTTTCTAAAACGATTAAAATTCATGCGAATGAATAATGAATCAGGCATTATTAATCAAAATATTTTCTCTCAACAGAAAAGCTGATTAGACTATTTTTCAATATCACTTACGTTCCCTTATTTCTCCTCTTATAATTGGAGGTTGCAACACTCGAGTTCCATTAAATATGAAAGAGTATTTTGAAAATATCATTGATGAATATATATACCTATTTAATATCCGACTTCATCCCAACACACACACTATATATATATATATATATGTGTGTGTGTGTGTATGTTGTATAGACACCATGTATGCACGATTTGAAATCTTGTTTTTTTTTAACAAACTGTTTTCTGAAGACTTCTTCAAATACAGTCTTACAGATATTTCATGGTCCAACTGGCCACTAAATAAAAATGTGCTTTCCTTCGATGTGGTAAAATCCATTTGCTAACTTTCAGTACTGGTCGTAACTACCGTCTTGTACCTTCCTTCTCGACAGGATTAATCAAAGCTCAAACTACAAGCAAAACCCAATCAGCTAGTGCAAAGATGGCAACACGGACTTTTGGCAACACGGACGTTTGGTAACACGGACGTTTGGCAACACGGACGTTTGGTAACGTAAGTCTAGACTTATATATTTTGGTAATTATGTTTTTCATTTACTTGAAGGTTAGTATACTATTTAATAGGATATATTATAGAATTTCACTGATTTTCAAATGGTATTTGATGTTTTTTGACATTCCCCTACTGCAGGAGTTCAAAGTGTATGGTGTGCATTCACGGCAGCTTAAGAACTGGATGCGTATTTTCACGAGGTCTTAGACTTCTCCAATATAGAAATACCTCAGACAACACCTTTTCATATTTGACGGCGAATACTTCAAAATCAATTTTTTCATCCAAGGAAAATTTGGGAAGAAGGCCTTAAACCACAGTTTCCCTGACAAAGCAATCTATGCAAGTGATTGCTTTTGTATTGGAAAGCTGTGCTTTGAGCCTCTTCTTCCCAAATTTCGTTTCGATGAAAAACTTGATTTTCAAGGACTCAGTGTCAAATATGGAATGCTGATATCAGAGTTATTTCTATATTTTAATGGTCTCAACCCTCGTGGAAATACGTATCGAATTCTTCAGCTGTCGTGACTATACACTATTTACTTTGAAGTTCTGCAATGGGGAAACGTCAAAAAGCATCATTTTCGCGGAACTAGAGTTAGCTTGTCTACTGAAGACATTCGAGATTCTGTTAAATTCTACAGCATATCAAATAAAAAAAAATACCATCCTGTATGTAAATAAAAACCAGAAATACCAAAATAAAAAAGTAAATACCTGGGTTACCAAACATTCACTCCACACATACAAGGTAACATGTTACCTTCGGTTGCCTAGCCTACTTAATGACATCTGAAATTCTGTGAAATTCTACAGTACATCAAATTAAAAAAATATACTAAATTGTAAGTGAACAGAATTAAAATACTAAAATATAAAAATAAAGACTTGCATTACGGAACATTCGCTCCCCACTTGCAAGGAAACATGTTACTCTTATTTACAGGAACTAATAAAGAAATGAAATAGTCAGAGGGAGCCAAAATGAGGGCAATTGCCAAAAATAATTACCTGAAATGAAATAATTACACAAAAAAAAACAAAAACAGTCACGATACCTCGTCGTACTAGGACTGACAACAAGACACAGCCATCAAGGGAAACGGCCCCCAGTCACGTGATACACAGCGCATCTAATTAATTTAAGTAAAAGCATGCAGCCGTACGTAAATGTATAATGCAAGGGCACAAAAAATTCCTAAATTATGAATTATGATGTATAATGCAAGAGCAAAAAAATCCTAAATTATGAATTATGATAAAAGGTAAAAATATGGCTATTTTTAATTCAGATAAAAAAGGCCTTATTACCGCCAAGATAAGACCCCTTTATAGTAAAGGAGATAAGAGTAAATTATTCATTTTCCATTCCATTACTTTAATCATAAAATACAAAGTTATATCCATTAACAAAATTCAATAGAACGATCAAAGCGACAACTTAAAAAAGATAGGATGATTCGTAAATAAAAAATATACTTGGTCCACGATTAATATTTTTCACATCAACGAGGCCCACAAAAAATTAAACAATACAGAAGAGAGAGAGAGAGAGAGAGAGAGAGAGAGAGAGAGAGAGAGAGAGAGAGAGAGAGAGAAACGAGGAGACTGAGGGACTTTATAAGACAATACATAAAGGAGAGAGAGAGAGAGAGAGAGAGAGAGAGAGAGAGAGAGAGAGAGAGAGAGAGAGAGAGAGAGAGAGAGTTTATAAAAATATACAGATAGACAAAGGGGAGAGAGAGAAGAGAATCGATGATATTAGAGTTTCGCCCCTCAATGCACCACGAACTCCAAACAAGTACAAGAACTCGTTTAAACTTTTTAAGATAAAAAAAACATCCTCTCTCGTATCTAAATGGCGATCAGAGCCGATCAACTTCCACTAACGCGATTTTCAACCCTAATCAAATTTTCTCTCCTAACATGGCGCACGAGTGTGTGCGTGTGTGTGTGTGTGTGTGTTCATCCTAGTTTTCGTTCGGCAAGTGGATGACGGCGTCGTCGTAGCTACTAGCCTCAGTACGGATACGTGCATACACATGATGTATTCACATGAATTCTTTGTATGTATATATTTGTGTATGTATATATATATAAATATATTCTGTATATATATATTAATTATATATACTATATATATATTATATACATACAGTATGTGTATGTACAGTATATATGTACGAATGGATGCAGATGTAGAGATAGTGAAAGATGCGTGTTTATATACATACAGATATACACACAAATACTAACCCATAACGTTAAATACAGAACAGACACATAGATAGTTAAATAGATAGATAAAATGACTGATAGACAGTTAACAAAAAAAGAGAGAATGAGAAAAGTACTTAACAGGAGAGTTGATACAAATATAAAATAACAAAAGAAGTAGGAAAGCTACTGTAAGCTTAAAAATAAATGGCCATCTTTTATCTTAAAATTCGAACATCATTTTAGTTTTCTGTAAAAAGGAAACTATCGTGCGGCTTTGTCTTTCCGTCCGCACTTTTTTTCTGGCCGCCCTTAGATCTTAAAAACTACTGAGGCTAGAGGGCTGCAAATGAGTATGTTGATCATCCACCCTACAATCATCAAACACCAAATTGCAGCCCTCTAACCTCAGTAGTTTTTATTTTATTTTAGGTTAAACTTAGCCATAATCGTGAGTCTGGCAACGCAACAACACAGGCCACCACGGCGGGCTGAGAGTTTCATGGGCCGCGGTTCATACAGCATTATACCGACCACCTAAAGTTAGACCTATTTTCGGTGGCCTTGATTATGCTCTGTACAGAAAACTCGACTGCGCCGAAGAAACTTCGGAGCATTTTTTACTTGTTTTTATCCTACGACGTATGAAGACGAAAACAACAAGAAACACCGAGAAACGCACAAGACCTTCGAAGAAAATGCGCAGGAATTTATCGAATAAACAATAAGGGGGAACTGTAATGACGAAATCTCCCAGAACTTTTTTCCCCTTGGCCCGGGGGTCGTTATCATGATATAAAAGACAGAAATGGTCAGTCAAAACAGCCACCACGCTCACTTGCCCCAACTCTCTCTCTCTCTCTCTCTCTCTCTCTCTCTCTCTCTCTCTCTCTCTCTCTCTCTCTCTCTCTCTCTCATTTGATTCTCTGGTCAATATATGTTTGGGAGGAATGCCTGAAGTACAGTAAGACATATTTAATAAACTAGGTCCTCTTTCTATGGCAATAATGTACATGAACTAGTTATTGTATATTATTCAAATATGACGTTGTGATAAACATCAGAACCAACCTTAGTTAAAGAATTCCATTTATACAAGTTCAAACATCAAACTAATTCAAATTCGTACCATACTAACTTTTCTGTAAAGTGTAAAATAATCCGCTACGAATGGTGAACTGGTGATATTCTCGTGTTAGCATGACTTTCAAAATTTAATCAGACAAGAATTGCTAAATGTCTTATCCTATAATAGCTATGCCAAAATAATCACACTCTCTATGAGATGTAATAAGAAATTGCTATTAATCTCCACACACATTTTATACTGTGACAAATACATTCTCTCTCTCTCTCTCTCTCTCTCTCTCTCTCTCTCTCTCTCTCTCTCTCTCTCTCTCTCTCTCTCTCTCTCTCTCTCACGACACACAAACACACACATATATATATAAGCATATTTTTTCTTTTACAAAAATAAACCTTTAAAAGTTTTATGAATATAGAATATGGAGAAATACTAAATTTTCGCTTCAGATAAAATTAGCGTTTGCTCTGCTTATCTGGAACTACAATCTTTCAAGACGAAGTGTCACACGGGAACCACGACCATTCACTCGTCCTCCCGTTCGGCTTCTCAGCGAAAAAAGGAACAGAGAGAACAGATCTACATAACTTTCCAATAACTTTACGGTTATGGCGGCAAAATGAAGGTAAGGTGTATGTATACAGGGACGAGAAATTATGGGAAATTTAACCCAACAAAACTGCTTTGCCTTTATTTACAAATAGTAGTGTACAAGCACAAATATTAATGCATGCATAGTACAAGTTACCATAATGCCAATCATCAGATGTTAAAAGAAATTATACCTTTACAAAATAATGGGAAATCAATTAATACATATTGTGCATTTATGCATGGGTGGGTATGCAATATGTATGCACGATGCATACAGCCCGCCACCAGGCCTATCATTAGAAATAAGAAGCCTTCTATCAATAAAAAAAAAAGCACTGAGAAGCTTAATTATTAATTATCGCGCATTCAAGTAGGTGTATGTATGGACGATGTACACAGCCTGTCACCAGGCCTATCATCAGAAATACGAGGCCTTCTAACAATTAAAAATACTGAGAGGCTTAATTAATAATTATCGTGCATTTACGTAAGTACACGCATGCACGACGTGCACAGCCTATCGCCAGAAATAAGAGGCGCCTCCCCCCCAAATAAAAAAATAAATCAGAGCGAGCGAAGAAAACATGCAGTGCGAGGCGTTATCATGCACAAGAAGTCGTGGAACAAAACAAGCAGGTGACAGGACGCTGCTGATACCAGTATACCGTCTAGGAAGGAACGAAGGAAGGAAGGAAGGAAGGAAAGAGCCGCGAAGCAAACGGTACGAGGCCAATTTTCCAACAGTGGCTTTTTTTTTTTTTTTTTTTTTTTGGCCTCGAACTTTAAACGGTGCCGCCAAGACAAGCCTGATAGCGAAGAGTTCGTTGAACGAGCACACAGCCGCCTCGCCAACGACGAGATAGATGCGTTTGCATACCGGTGCCCGATTCTCTCTCTCTCTCTCTCTCTCTCTCTCTCTCTCTCTCTCTCGACAAGGCCTACCCAAAAGCACCATTACCTTTCAGGAACATGACATTTTTCGTCAATATGTCATTACCCTCGTCATTATTTGCAGCAGGCGCCCGTGAAGAAGGAATACCAAACCAGAGCCCTCTCTCTCTCACACAAACACACACACACACACACACACACACATAACAACGCACCCAGTACAGGCCTACCCAAAAGCACCACCATTACCATTCAAGACCATATGACATTTTTCGTCAATATGTCATTACTTTCGTCGCCTTTATCTGCTGCAGCAGGCACACCACCCACCGCGAAAGAAGAAATTCCGAGGAAGGAATTCCAAACTTGTCATCATCACCGCGACCTTCTCGACTTAGATAGAGGACGATTCTCCCGTTTTGTTGTGCGCCAATAAATCGATAATGGGCTGATGGTTGTTTCATTATGTCACGTCATTCGAAGCTTGGAAAATTCTAAATTCGGTCATGTTTCGTTCATGAGCATCACGGAATGGGTAGCAAGGAAATGGCCTCCTCACTTGTTATGTTCGAAATACCAATGGAGCTCAGATTTGCAAAAGAAACATGTACAAAACTTGCACAGATAACAATGAAATTAAATTTTATGATGAAAAAAATTCATTATTTACATAAGGTAAATCACATGCCTCAGATTTGCAAATAAACATGTACACAACTTGTACAGATAACAATGAAATTAAATTTTATGATGAAAAAAAAATTCATTGTTTACATAAGGTAAATCACATACCACAGATTTGGAAATACAAATCAAATACTTGTCTAGATGACAAACTAAAACCTATGATAAAAATCTTCATCATTCGGCAAGGTATATCACCATGCCTCCTTCCCAGAACGGCAATTATATGTAAACAGCCTTCCCTCAGCAGTTATTGGTAATTTAAAAAAATAATCTGTAATTTCAGAAAATTTATAAACAACATTCTGCAACATTCAGCCACGCAACATTATACTTCTATATGATTTGCTGACGAATGTCAAGAGCACCAGGATCTGAAGAGTTAACAAGGATCATAAGTGTATTTTCTCTACTATTAACATGAAAAAATTCTAGGGACTATCTTCAGTGGTTCCCAGCCTATGGGTAATTACCCACAAGTGGGTAATTTGGATAATCTGTGTGGGTAATGGAAGGCTACTATATGATTTATAATTTGTATCTGAGATTATACAAATATAAACAAAAATAAAACATCAAGCCTTCAGTATGGTTTTTTAATTACCCTTATCTATTTATTTTATTATAGATTCATAGGATCTATACTTCTGTAATTATTTTTGATGATATGGGTAACACAAACTTGAAGAAGTCAGTAAATGGGCGATATAATGAAAAAGGTTGGGAACCACTAATCAACTGTATATAGTAGTATGCTGTGACGTCATCTCAGTTCAGTCACCTTTCGTCGTGCCCGTCCCAATAAAAAACTTTCTTTTTGAAATAAATGCGAAGTTCAATCCAATCTGACGTTATCAGATTAAAATAATAGTGAATTACCAGGTTCCCCTAAACCTTAACTCGTCACTCAAAAAAAAAATATTTCTTGGCAAAACCTTACTGTAGCATCGAGTCCCCGACCGCTCAATTTCTTCCAGATCTCTGGTCAATTCATTTATAACCGCATTTCCCCTTTCACTTCGCCAAGACCTCTCATTTTCATTCCATACCTCGGTCAAATATTCCAACTATTCCAATTTCTACTCCGTAGCATAAGACGAAGGACTTGAAGAAAAGTCCCTTGCTCTAGTCTGGAATTTGTCCAGAGTTCCTATCCACAGGTCCTTCAGGATCTGCCAATGGAACTTACGTCCTCAAAACTGCCACAAAAGGCGCTCCTCAATACTGCCATAAACTTAATGGCCTCGTGTGAGCAGCAATGCGTCCCAAGGAGGCCCAAAAGCCAGCAAATTATGATTAACTGTTCTTCATGTTATTCCATTCCCCATATCCTGATGAACTCCAAAGGTTTTTGAATTACACAATAATAATAATAATAATAATACTTCTGGCACTTGAGAAAGCAACAGCTCCAGTTTATTGAACAATGAACCACGCAAGCTCGAACCTGGTAGTGGTACCAACCAACCCCCCGGCCCCCCCGGCCCCCTACGCTCTCCATCGCAAAACCGCAAACATACAAATCAGTTGCCATTAAGCACAAAGACACCTAACGTAATAAATAATATTAACTGGCCATTTTCATACTTTTTAAAACAGACAAAAGAGAGCACTTTTTCTTTTGTTTCTTTAAAATAAAAAATAGAATCTGTTACACAACAAGAGCCATACTAATGATTACTTCTCAAGGGCACTACGAAATATACAAGCGATAAAATCAAATACAGAGTTTCATCTCCCTTACAACATCAAATCGCTAATCACCTTTTCGATTGAATACCCAAGTACAAGCGGCTTTAAAACCAAAAAAGAAAACATCTCGATTCTCGGAAGGGCTGGCCTTCTTTCTTCCTTTAGAGACCCAACAAGCAGATATAATCCGATACCAAAGCGGGTCGTGCCTTTGACATATACCGAAAGCCGCTTAGTCGGCCACCAATGAAAGACAAAGCTGTCAAAATCTCCGCTGAGTTTTGGATAACGCAACTGAAAAGGCCAACACTTTTTTCCCAAGGCAATCAGCGGAGATGAATTCCTGGAAAAACGAAGGCTTGGGCAAAAGTGTGTTGATAACATCTGAATTATTCGGTTATGCATTTAAGCAAATATTCCTTCCATTCTGCGTGCAGGTAAGGAATAAGTGTTCTCTGCATATTACAAGAGCGACTGTAATTCACAGTCTTTATTCAAAAGGAAAAGGCGGTAATCTACGACGCATTCTCAAGCGTCACTGAAACCGACCTTGGCACTCATGAGGATATACTTCCAGTAATCAAGAGTAGATCTAGTTGACTGAGCATGCGCGTCTTAGAAAAGAAACAATGCTGACGAACAAATAAATGATACAGATACTCTTATCCTTCCAGTTTCTCAGACTTCCCACACTAAAGGAAAAGATATTAAAATTCATTGCCTTGGAATATACTGCTCCAAAAACGTAAAGAGAGAGCAAGTCACCCAGCGAGGTTTCGGCACCAGCAAGCAGGAAAAGATGGCATTAAGACTTCAGATCAGACATTTACGTCAAAAGCCACTGCAGCCTTGGTATTAAGTTCAAAGTGCAGGTGTATGAATCGAGAGTTTTGCCAAAGTGCCGTTTACTACTGTTCAAACTTTAAACTTAAGAGATACGACTCTGAACTTCATATAAAGAATGAATAGAATAAACAGAATTTAGGCCAAAGGCCAAGCGCTGGGATCTATAAGGTCATTCAGCATTGAAACATAATTTGACAGTAAAAAGGTTTGAAAGGTGAATAGGAAGCAAATCATGCAGTTGCACTATGAATCAATTGTTAGGAGAGGGTGGAAAGTAAGACGGAAGAAAGAGAATATCAACGGAGGTACAGTAAGGGGTAGAGAGGTCTTTTGTTTCTCTCTCGTGTAGGTATCCTCATGAGCCAAAAGTTCTTGAGACCTGGGATCACCTCGCCACTTGAACAGGCGTATCAAGTGTAACGTAACACTACTTCCGCCGTTCGAGTTACGTGCCACCTATGTTAATTAAGTTATCTAGCATGATAACTGAAGCCTCATTCGAAACCTTAATATAAAAAATTTACACATTTTGTATCTTTACGCTAAAGCTGTTGGACGGATATTAATCTTGCCCAGATCCGAAGGACTTGAATAAAAAAACGTACACATGCAAAATTTTATGGAACGGTAACAAAGCCCTTTATCTTGCCCAAGCCCGAAGGACTTGATTAAAATAACTTGCACACTGAATTTATACAATAAGTCGCTTAAACGATGACCAGGTACTTTATCTTGCCCAGGTCTGAAGGAAGTGAGAAACAAGTAAAAATGCGCCGAAAATAAAATAAAAAACTACTGAGGCTAGATGGCTGTAATTTGGTATGTTTGATGATTGGGAGGTGGATGATCAAGCCAATTTGCAGCCCTCTAGCCTCAGTAGAATTTAAGTTCTAAGGGCGGACAAAATAAAGTGCAAACGGACAGGCAAAGCCAGCACAATAGTTTTCTTTTACATAAAACTAAAACGAGGAGGGAAAATAGAGGAAACAATATAAGAATGAAAGAAAACGGGGCATGGAGAGAAAACGGAAGCAGGAAGAGAATTCTAAACCGACCCGCCAACTATAACGACGAGCAATCAGCTAAATGCTAAGCTAGATCATTTCTAGAGGGCTTCTGCAAGAATGAGTCATAGCAGCCTATAACAGCGTGGGCCCGTTCCCACGCTGAAGTGGTCCTTATCATCCTAACCACCAGCATCAACGATTATCATCATCCATCATGAAACTGAAATTCTATTTTTGCAATAAAGTTGAGTCATCACTGAAAACACTTTCCAATTATATCCTGAGAGCTTTTATGTCATTTGCGACAAACAAAAGAATACCAAAGGGCAACGCAATACGTAAGAATTAAAATTAACATCGAATAACGCTAAGCAATCCGACTGCAATTGAGCGCTATAATTAAGGCCAAATTACGTAAGTATCCGTGAGAGAGAGAGGGGGGGGATGGGGTAAGAGAGGGGGAGGAGGGCTAATAACCAAATGCAGTGGCTGTACAACAGGAGGCCAATTTCCCCGGGGCTGTGCTCATACCAATTGTAATTTGCGGGCAGGATAATTTACCCACATTGTTTTAATCCGTAATTGCCGACTCCATAAACTGATCGTCCAATAACCATCGCTAACGGAGTTAGTAGTTTCGCACTTCCTTTCAACTCTCTCTCTCTCTCTCTCTCTCTCTCTCTCTCTCTCTCAGGCCAAAATAAAATTCTTCCCCTTCATTTTCTCTCTTTCTCTGATTAATTAGTCTCTCTCTCTCTCTCTCTCTCTCTCTCTCTCTCTCTCTCTCAGGCCAAAATAAAACTCTTCCCCCTCTTTCTCTCTTTTTCCGATCAATTAGGCTCTCTCTCTCTCTCTCTCTCTCTCTCTCTCTCTCTCTCTCTCTCTCTCTCTCTCTCTCTCTCTCTCTCAGGTCAAAATAAAACTCTTCCCCCTCTTTCTCTCTTTTTCTGATCAATTAGTTTCTCTCTCTCCCTCTTCTCTCTCTCTCCTCTCTCTCTCTCTCTCTCTCTCTCTCTCTCTCTCTCTCTCTCTCTCTCTCTCTCAGGTCAAAATAACTCTTCTCCCCCTCTCTTTCTCTGATCAATTTCTCTCTCTCTCTCTCCATTAAAGCGAGACGCTTCGTTATGAAGCTTTAACTGCCGAGAGAGAGAGAGAGAGAGAGAGAGAGAGAGAGAGAGAGAGAGAGAGAGAGAGAGAGAGAGAGAGAGAGAGAGAGGATGGAGGAGGAATCTCTCGTTAACTGTCGTGAGAGCGATTCCACAGCATCCGGACCTTAAATGCCCTTTTATTATTATTCCTTTATTTATTCATTTTTGATTCCCTAATGCCATGAGAACCCGGAGTGCCACCACAGCTTCCGCGCTTTATGGAATAGAACAGAACATAGAATTAGGGCCAGAGGCCAAGCGCTGGGACCTATGAGGTCACTCGGCGCTGGAAGGGAAATTGACAGTACGAGGGTTTGAATGGTGTAACAGGAGGGAAACCTCGCAGTTGCACTATGAAACAACTGTTAGGAGAGGGTTGAGGGAAGTAAGATGGAAGAAAGAAAATATGAACGGAGGTACAGTAAAAAGAATGGAAGGGGTTGCAGCTAGGGGCCTAAGGAAAGGACGCTGCAAAGATCCTTGAATAATGCCTACAGTGCACCACGTGAGGTGCTCTGACGGCACTGCCCCCCCCCCCCAACGGTATCCATGCTTCATGAATGTGGCTGAGGGTCCAAACGGGATGAAATCCTTCCATGAATTTTAGATCAAAAGCTGATTCTCGGCATTACGGAGGAAAGATGGAATTCCGATGAGAAAATAAAGCCGATGACGGTGAGGCACAGGTCATTTGAGGTTCCCCGGAAATGTATTGAGCGTCTCTCTTGACATAAATTTGCATAATGCACGAAAGATCCCTCGTTTGCGCATTCTTCAGAGGGGTATCAGTGTATGCAGCCTAAAATTTTAGTCTTTTTGAAACAAAAACAAAATGGAGAAAATGGAGATATCTGTGTATGATACATACATGGAAAAAGTCTATGAATGATTCATACAAATATGGAAAAGACTGAAGATGATACATAAGAACAAATATGGAAAAGCCTGAGTATGATGGAAGAATCTGAGTATGATACATACAAAGAAAACAAGGAAAAGTCTGCATATCATACAAACACACTAACACGATAAAGTCTGAGTATGATGCAAATTAACACGAAAAAGTCTGAGTATGATACATACCAACTAACACGAAAAAGTCTGAGCATGATACATACCAACTAACACGAAAAAGTCTGAGTATGATACATGCCAACTAACACGAAAAAGTCTGAGTATGATACATACCAACTAACACGAAAAAGTCTGAGTATGATACATACCAACTAACACGAAAAAGTCTGAGTACGATACATGCAAATATAAAAAAAAGTCGGATAATGATACATTCATACAAACACGGAAAAGGTCTGAATGTGATACATATATACAAACATGAAAAAGTTTTGAGTATGATACATAAAATATTCGAAATGTTCTTTGGCACTTGTCCGACCGAAAAAAATAAAACATTTCCCTACATATGTTTGATAATTCAATGCTCTAATCATTTAACCCTCTCTATACTAATTACATAAATGACCCTAATCATTTAAGAAGATTAATTTCTTTCAATCAATGAGCATTAACAGGAAAATCCTGAACAAAACAAAAAAAAAAAAAAATCGACCCACTAATATTCTGACTCTCTATAGCCAATTCATAGTATTACTGACAAAAGCAGCATTTTCTCACGGAATGGAATGGAATATAGAGTTTAGTCCCAAGGCCAAGCACTGGGGCCTATGAAGTCATTCAGCGTTGAAACGGAAATTGACAGTAAAAATTTGAAAGGTGTAACAGGAGGATAACATCGCAGTTGCACTATGAATCAATTGTTAAGAGAGGGTGGATAGCAAAATGGAAGAAAGATGATATGAATGGTGGTAGAGTGAATGGAATGGAAGCGGTTGCAGCTAAGGGCCGAAGGGACGCTACAAAGAACTTTAATAATGCTACAGGTCACCACGTGAGGTGCACTGACGGCACTAACCCCCTACGGGGAACATTTTCTCAAACCATTAACAAATTTATTCAATTTATGACATCTCACAGATTTCCAATCATCTTTTGTCATCGTGACAATTATCATAACAGTTTTATCATCACTTACGCTATTCCATTAACACAATGATATGCCATATACAATTTTATTCATTTGTGATCATACACTGAACAATATATTTATCTGTGTAAATACACACACACATTATATAATATATATATATATATATATATATATATATATATATATATATATATATATATGCGTGTGTGTGTGTGTTTCAGTAAGTCTTTTGGGATTAGGTTACCAGTCCTATGCTCTTCCTACCCAAGGTGCTGCAACCCACGACAATCGATTAACTCCTATGTATGTAGATCACTGTTTTGATCAACAGAAGTACAATGGGATTTAACGGACAGTGCGTAAATCGCTTCGCCCCTCGCAGGAATCGAACCTTGGTCCTCTCGCTAGAGAAACGCGAGTCATAACCAATCGGTTATCTGGCAGCATGCATTCACAGATGCAACGACATAGAATTTATTTAAAAAAAAAAGGGCAAATGATAAGTGTTGACGTATGTTAGATGAAATACATGAAATTTTGTTTTTTGTGTTTCCAGAAGCATAACAAAAATTCCTGAATTTTTACTAAAAGCAGCTGCTATTTTTTTTTTATTTACATTTCCAATAACTGTGTTTCTATAAATAAGACTAAAATTATTTACTCCTCCTCCTTTCCAGCCATCGGCACCATGATGCCGCTGTAGACATCAATCAATCAATAAATCATAGCCCCAGATCACTCAGCAGGATGCAACAATGATTTCCGAACTAAATCTGACTGAACATTATAAAGACATAGAGTCGATCATTTTCTTTCACTTAATATTTCATGTTATTTATGATTGTTAAGAACTTAACACGATAAAACAATACACAGTGACTATCAAATACCTTTTTACAATTATGCACAACCAAAGGAAAATATTTATTCAAGCAACCTAAAAAGCCTCTCTCTCTCTCTCTCTCTCTCTCTCTCTCTCTCTCTCTCTCTCTCTCTCTCTAGTTTTTCATTAGAAGAGTGGGTAGAGCTCTCGGCTAGCACGCTGTTGGCCCAGCGTTCGACTCTCCGACCGGCCAATGAAGAATTAGAGGAATTTATTTCTGGTGATAGAAATTCATTTCTCGTCATAATGTGGTTCGGATTCCACAATAAGTTGTAGGTCCCTTTGCTAGGTAACCAGTTGGTTCTTAGCCACGTAAAATAAATAAATCTAACCCTTCGGGCCAACCCTAGGAGAGCTGTTAATCAGCTCAGTGGTCTGGTTAAACTAAGATATACCTAATTCTCTCTCTCTCTCTCTCTCTCTCTCTCTCTCTCTCTCTCTCTCTCTCTCTCTCTCTCTCTCTCTCTCTCATTTTTGCAAGCTCCTCACCGTGCAAAAGATGCAGTGCCAAATTCAGAGCAACGCTGCAAAGTAAATATTATTTCTAAGCACAGAAAGGCGAAGCATTTTCATACGGCAATCACATTTCATTTCCTAATATTCGGGAAATGATGAAATAAAGTTCATACTAGAAGAGGACTGAACAACCTTTCGTACCCATCTAACTACTGAAGGGGGAACGGGGGAGAGAGGGAATGTGGGTTATTAATGCCGCCCCCCCCCGGGGAAGAGGGTTACCTGTACCCACATTCTGCCAAAACCAGTTCCTCTCTAATAGACTGATTACCTAATCTGATCAGCCCACAGCACCAATCAAATCTGATTAGCAAGGGTTGACTTGTATGTGTGTATATATATATATATATATATATATATATATATATATATATATATATATATATATATATATATATATATATATATATAATATATATATATATATATATATGTGTGTGTGTGTGTGTGTGTGTGTGTGTGTGTGTGTGTGTGTCTCTCTCTCTCTCTCTCTCTCTCTCTCTCTCTCTCTCTCTCTTCTCTCTCTCTTTTGGTTGTTCTTCATGTCTACTTCAAAAATCCAGCAAGCCTCTGGTAACTTACACCGTTGTCATTGATTAGTCGACTGTTGTGGGTCACAGCTGTATAGAGAGAGAGAGAGAGAGAGAGAGAGAGAGAGAGAGAGAGAGAGAGAGAGAACATGTCGTGATTGATCAGTACTCCGCCTAAACGTATACCACCATTTCATAATTAAGAAAAGTGTGTATATATAGGCCTATATATATATATAATATATATATATATACGTGTGTGTGACATATATGTGTGTATATATATATATATATATATATATATATATATATATATATATATATATATATATATATACACACATATATACATACATAGATACATACATACACGTGTGCTTGTGAATATAGTTTCAAACACTTGAATCCAGTTGTTTACCTGAACTGACAAAAAGTGTTTAAAGATGCAAGTGTTGACCTGTTGAACAAAAACCTGGACCACGGGGGGGAGGGGGGATCTCTCTCGCTCTCTCTCTCTCTCTTATATTAGAGTCCACATAGAGAACAGCCTCGACGAGGTAATCCGTACCCGCGGATGGGGGGGTTGGTGGGTGAGAAGAACCTATCTACGGCTAAAATATTCTCCTCTCTCTCTCTCTCTCTCTCTCTCTCTCTCTCTCTCTCTCTCCCCTGCTCTCTCTCTCTCTCTCTCTCTCTCTCTCTCTCTCTCTCTCTCTCTCCCCTGCTTATTACAACTGATTGACATTGCCAGTAATACATAACACAAGCAAGTCTCTACTTTATATTTTATAAATATCTAAAACAACATAAGAGGGAGAGGGCCAAGTATATTATTATAGCGCACAGGTTATATAATTCTTTTAAAGTCATTTAGGAGATTTTTCCGGATATCTGATTTTTTTTTTATGATCACTTTGCTCATTAGAATTCAGAAAAATAGGCTACTAAGTAAAGAGATCAAGGTACCGCTACCCGTCATTCAGACCAGGATCTACTCTGTATGGATCCTGATTCAGACTCGCCTTGAAGCCGTCATATCGAGCTTCCGTGAGACAGAACAGAGCCAGTTGCTCGGGCTGAGAGAGAGAGAGAGAGAGAGAGAGAGAGAGAGAGAGAGAGAGAGAGAGAGAGAGAGCAGTCTAAAAGGGAGAAAGAAAGCAAGAGGAAATAGGTGAACTGTCCTATTACCAGTTAAATGTTCTTGTTACTGACCATACCAATAACACTAAGTAGTAA
>NC_089746.1:11632194-11682194 GCF_040412425.1 Macrobrachium rosenbergii | reverse complement strand
GTGTCCGAAGGGAGATGCAAAACCCTAAAAAATAACTCTATAAATGAACAAAAATAAATAAAGCACGTATATGGTCTTTTTTTCATGACTATGCTTATCAATTTCTAACTCTATCTAAAATTCTACACGAGAAGCATCTTGTTGGCATTTATCACGGACTTTCGAAGGAGACGCAAAAGCCTTAAATATAAATAAATAAATGAGAAACTAAAAATAAAATTCTATGTTTTCAAAATCACTTTAACAGCAGGCTTCTCTCGTACGCTCTTTCTTCATGTTCCGCTATACCTCGTTGTTTACTGCAAAATCCTCGCACATACTCAATAAACAAACAAGCGAATAAAAGTGAAGGGGAAAAAGACAAAGCTGTTAAGGGGTGGGGGGAGGGGGAGAGGGGAAGTCGAACAGGATACATAAATAAACGTTTGCGAGAGTTATTTCATCCCGTGGGACTTCCACCTGATGTTCACAGTCAATAGAACAAGAACAATGTCACGCTTAAAAACATCGGTGCGCAGACTGACGCAAGTAACGGACCATATCTGCAATGTGTCAAATGCTGAAAAGCTTCTCCACTGAAAAGGGGGAAAGGAAAAAAATGTAAAAATAAAATAAATCTGCCCCACTGAATGCCGCAGTATACAGATGTCAGCTGTTTATTGACAGGCTGGTCAAGTTTGATCAAGATGATATACAGGCGACTTGTAAATCGTTTTCATATATCCTGAGCGGTAGAAACAAGGACTTTCCTTATGAAAATCAGATCTCATGATAAAAAAAAAAAAAAAAATATATATATATATATATATATATATATATATATGTGTGTGTGTGTGTGTGTGTATATAATATATATATACATACATATTATACACACACATATATATACAGTATATATATATATATATATTATATACACACACACACACTAGTGTGCGTCTATTCACACAAAACGCACACTCATATTTACCTGTATATACACACACACACACACACACACACACATATATATATATATATATATATATATATATATATATATATATATATATATATATATATATATAAACGTACACATTTACTACGCAAAACGTCTGCACACACGCAATGCATTCACTACAGAAAACAAAAGTCAGCAAAAGGTAAAACCGTTCGCCAAGCGGCAGAAGTCGTGCAGCAGCGATCTATGTCTCCAAGTAACCACAGAGACGCGATACAGTCCTTAATGTAAGCAAAAACAAACCTTTAAATAAAATCCAGGAATGAGTTCTCGAGATTATGAATTCGACCAGCTAACTCTCCTCTCCGTCAACTACCGTCGATTTACCTTTCAAATGATAATTGGGGAGGGGGACCCTACTAAATTATACAGCGATCAGGTCGAATGTATGTAAGTCGACACTGGGTCCATTGGTGATATAATGAACTGTATAAACAGACAGGAATCTTGAGCTGACTAAACGAGTCTTCTACATCATAAAAGAAAAAATCATTAAAAAACGGAGAAAGGGTGAGGAATCGAATTATGAATCTTCGGGCAATGAAAAAACAAAAATAAAACATAAAAAAAGGAAGAGAAAGGTTGAAGAATCGAAGCATGAAAGTGGTACGTATTATTATTATTATTATTATTATTATTATTATTATTATTATTATTATTATTATTATTATTATATAATAATAATAATAATAATAATAATAATAATAATAATAATAATAATAATAATAATAATAATAATAATAATACTTTGGCAGCAGACCCTCTTTTAAACAGGTTCTATTGAATATTATTGCTGCTTCAGCTGCATTTATTTTTTAGAAAACTTTTTTCTATTTTTTATTGCGAACTTCTCTTCAGTGGAGGTGCGTGACTTTTTATATTTTCATTTCATGGGGGAAAAGTCAAAATCTGGATTCTGCTTCTTTATATATTCTATACAGTTGGTTCTATACAATTGTATAGAACCAACTGTATAGAATATATAAAGAAGCAGAATCCAGATTTTGACTTTAGAAAATGACAAATATAAATAAATGAGCTGTTAGACGCACCTCCACTGAAGAGAATAATAAGGAAAATAGAAAAAGTAATACAAAATAAATGCAGCTAGCATAATATATTCAATAGAACCAATAATAATAATAATAATAATAATAATAATAATAATAATAATATTACTAATAATAATTAACTATTACTACTACTACTAACTACTATTATTATTAGTACTACTATTATTATTATTATTATATATTATATTGCTGGTCAAAATGAGCAAACATTCATCTGTAAACACCCTAGAATTTCATTATGTGTGCTCTTAATGCAAATCGAATTTCATCATAACAGAATCCCCTCATGTTGAAAGGGGAAAAAAGAAAAGAAAACAATAATAACCACTACATTACGATACATTAACAAACAAACTTGAAAGGGAACGGGAGAGGTATTCTCTTATGATAAACTACTTCGAAATAAATGATAACCAATTAGTTTAGTTTCCTCGAAGTACAACTGGCACGTTGTGAATAAAAACAAGTAAAAAATGCGCCGAATTTTCTTCGGCGCAATCGAGTTTTCTGTACAGCCGCTACAGCGTATAATCAAGGCCACCGAAAATAGATCTATCTTTCGGTGGTCTTGGTATAATGCTGTATGAGCCCTGCCAATGAAACTTTAACCAATTCTATAAAACAATTATGGCTAACTTTAAAAATGATAGAGGGCTGCAATTTAGTAAGTTTGATGCTTGGAGGGTGGATGATCAACATACCACTTTGCAAAGTAGTTTTTAAGATCTGAGGGCGGACAGAAAAAGTGCGGACGGACAGGCAAAGCCGGCACAATAGTTTTCTTTTACAGAAAACTAACATGATACACACTGTTCGTTCGAAACGAAGGATAATTTTAAATAAATATCCCAAACAAGATAATACATTTATGTCAATTGCATATCAATCACAATATCGGCAGTGTCTCGCTCAAAAATATTACACTAGGAATTCGCACCGCGCATGATCTAAATTACCTTAAAAAAACTAGTTTCGGTGTTACGCAAAAAATGAAACTCCAAACTTTAAAGGGGCTTAGAGAAAAAGGGGCAAACCCAATTATCTAATTACTGAACGCCTCCTAATAACTTGCAACTCCCTGGCAAAGGGGCTGAATAATGTACAACAGAACACAGGTTCTCAACTGGTGGTCCATGGAACTCTAGTGGTCCATGATAACATTCTGGGTAGTCCATAGAACATTCACCATATCTGGTAGTAAACTAGGGCCTGGTACATATATTTCTTAATTTTAGAGCGCAACTTTATTCAGATAAATAACTGACCATTCATGTTACTGTATCATTCCTGTTCAAAAAATATGATGACAAACTTCGGGTAATTCCAGTGTAAGTAATCAATTCCAACCTACAATGTACAGTGACTATACTCTATTTATCGTTACACACACACACACACACATACACAAAAGAAATTATCCACGATATTTTTTTTATTAGGCTGGTGGTTCGTGACCCAAAACGAGTTGAGAACCCCTGGCTAAAAGGTTATACTTAGTTCATAACATCAAGAAGCTTAATGAACATCTCGTGGTTTTCCCTCTCGGCGAAGATAAAAATTTTAGAAACTACGGAAGAACTTATTGTACCCGGAGCTCTACCTCCTGTTAATGGAGTTACCTTAATTTCATTTACGGAATAAAAGCTTTAATGGAAGGATTTTGCGGTTCCTTCACCGAAATTCGATTGAGAAGCGCGCCCACTTCGCCTAGTCTAACGACATTCACCTAACGGTAACGCAATTATGGCGCCAACCCCTCATGTGCTGGTTTCCATCACTAAGTAGTTTTAGATTTCTGTCAAAGAAAACTATTGTACCGACTTTGTCTGTCCGTCCGCACTTTTTTCTGTCCGCCCTCAGATCTTGAAAACTACTGAAGGCAGAGGGCTGCAAATTGGTATGTTGATCATCCACCCTCCAATCATCAAATACACCAAGTTGCAGCCGTCTAGCCTCAGTAGTTTTTATGTTGATCATCCACCCCCAATCATCAAATACACCAAGTTGCAGCCGTCTAGCCTCAGTAGTTTTTATGTTGATCATCCACCCTCCAATCATCAAATACACCAAGTTGCAGCCGTCTAGCCTCAGTAGTTTTTATTGTATTCAAGGTTAAAGTTACCCATAATCGTGCTTCTGGCAACGATATAGGATAGGCCATCATCGGGTCGTGGTTAAGGATTCATGGGCCGCGGCTCATACAGCATTATACCGAGACCACCAAGAGATAGATCTATTTTCGGTTGCCTTGATTATACGGTGTACAAAAAACTCAACTGAGCTGAAGAAATTTCTGAGCATTTTTTTTACTTGTTATTAATACCTGTCAGTTTCGCTTTTCACAAGTATTTTCGCTTTTACTACGAGAAACGAAACAAGCTTTATATGTAATTTGTATTTTTCCTAGGACACAAACCTACGCTTTCGGAAACTGAGTTACCTGCGCAAGGCGCGCCTCGGCTGCCTTGACTCGTAACAAAATCCTATCGCCGTCTTTGGTTTTTCAGATGCAAAACTGGTCAGTTACATTCCTACAGTACTGTCTAGGACGTTAATTTCAAGATTTTTTTTCAATTTAGCTGTATCCGATAATAATGACGTCATTACTGTAGTTTAAATGATTTACAAAAGTAAAAAAAATACGCCGAAGTTTCTTCGGCACAATCGAGTTTTCAGTACAGCCGCTAGAGCGTGAAATCAAGGCCACCGAAAATAGATCTATCTTTCGGTGGTCTAGGTATAATGCTGTATAAGCCGCGGCCCTTGAAACTTTAACCATGGCCCGGTGGTGGCGATCTTACACTCAAATAAAATAAAAACTACTGAGGCTAGAGGGTTGCAATTTGGCATCTTTGATGATTGGAGGGTGGATGGTCAACATAGCAATTTGCAGCCCTCTAGCCTCAGTACATTTTAAGATCTGAGGGCGGACAGAAAAAGTGCGGACGAACAGACAAAGCCGGCACAATACTTTTCTTTTGCAGAAAACTAAAAACAAGTGAAACAAATAACATACCGGTATCATTAGTAGAATTTTTTTTTTTTTAGTTGTACAATGTTGGAGATTTTTCCTCAGCATTTTTGGTCTTTGTTTTGACGAGAAAACGTCGATGGAGAAAAAGGGATGTTTCCCAGTGGCCAGATGATTTCTCTCTCTCTCTCTCTCTCTCTCTCTCTCTCTCTCTCTCTCTCTCTCTCTCTCTCTCTCTCTCTCTCTGTGTGTGTGTGTGTGTGTGTGTGTGTGTGTGTGTGTGTGTGTGTGTATGTTTATGAGATGTTTTTAGAGATCATTACGTTGAATAGTAACCATAGCAATAAATAATGATAATGGTAATATTAGCAGCATTTTTCAATAACTATTGAATTTTTTGTCCTTTATATGTAACTAACTTCTTTGAGTTTCCTTTTTTTTTTATTGACAAATGGGTTTTCTATTCTGAGAAACCTTACAGGTAATTTCATACCTCGGCCTTTTTCATTAAGTATGTATATTCAATATGAATATATCACAATAGTAGTAGTATTAGTTGTTGTTGTTGTGGTATACTGCCGCTGTTGTGCTTCATATTTACGTGACCACTTCGCTCTTCGTCTCATGTTTCATGACGTATTTCAATGACATCTAATGTAAATATTGATTATTCGCGAGTACAGCGTCTTACACAAACACGAGGGTGAATAGTTTGGATTAAATTCGTCTTTAGGTAATTATTGACTTAGCAATGGTATGGAATGAAAGTAGTACTTATGACTCCATTATTATTTTTTCTGTAGAAAGCAAGGATTTTCAGTAGGGCGCTTTAAGCTCAACTTCGTAATATAAGAAGAGTTGTCTTGGGACCTACTACTATGCATGGTTCTATGCATAAAGAAAGTTAAGGATACCTTAGTTTAACCAGACCACTGAGCTGATTAACAGCTCTCCTACGGCTTGGCCCGATGGATTAGATTTATTTTACTTGGCTAAGAGCCAATTGGTTACCTAGCAACGGGACCTACAGCTTATTGTGGAATCCGAACCACATTATAGCGAGAAATGAATTTCTATCACCAGAAATAAATTCCTCTAATTCTTCATTGGCCGGTCGGAGAATCAAACGCGGGGCCAGCAGAGTGCTAGCTGAGAATGGTAGACACCCGTCCAATGAAGAACTTGCATCTATGCATGCTTGGATATTTCGACTATCTCATAATCAGGACATGTATGATACCTTATATATAATTAAATACGATTTAGCTATGAAACTGCTTTTACAGCTTCCTCAGAATAGAAAATCCATTTGTCAACAAGGAAAGTAAAGCAATAAAATAAAATTGCATATAAATAACAAAAGAAAAAACAATTATTAACCAATACTCATACTATTACCATTACTGTTAGTTGTTTTTGTTAATATTCAACAAAATTATCCATATCTCAAAAGGCACAGTATAAATAAAAACAATAACTGCAATTTCCCCTTTTCAAGCTCTGACAGAAAAACATGGAAACTTGACACAAACATAAAACAAAGAGAGAGAGAGAGAGAGAGAGAGAGAGAGAGAGAGAGAGAGAGAGAGAGAGAGAGAGAGAGCTGTGAAGCAGTCTTTTCTCCATCGACGTTTTCACGCCAAACCAAAGACCAAGAATGCTGAGTAAAAAAAAAGAAAAAAAAAGAAGAAAAAGAAAAAAAGGGCAACATTACACCACTAGGATATCGGATGAACTTGTTCTGAAAGAACGTCAGCTACTGGGTACTATAAAAATATCTGAACGAAAAAGGGTCCTTCAAACGCACGTGATTTACGATTCACTTTCAGCGCATATCAGATTCATTTAACTGTAGGAATTACATCATTGCAGTCGTGTAAAATTAAAATACACAATTATCTTGAATGCCACGACATATAGCAAGTGAGTAGTTTTACATACAAGAACCCTTATGTAGCTACCACTGACATTATATTGCTTAACAAATTTCATTGTGTGTGTATGTGCGCGCGCGCGTGTATATATGTATGTATATATATATATATATATATATATATATATATATATATATATACATACATGCACACACACTCCAAAAAGGCATACTTGATTATACATACACAATGTGTGTGTGTGTATATATATATATATATATATATATATATATATACACACACACTCCAAATGGCACATTTGATTATACATACACAATGTGTGTATGTGTGCGCGTGTATATATGTACACACACACACTCCAAAAGGCATACCTGATTATACATACACAAAGGAGATGAAACATAGAAAAAAGGGAAATGAAGAGTAAGGGAAACAAGAACACAAAGAAAATGTCAGAACTTGACATAAAAATGCATCTTCAAGAACCATTCTTTTGAAAGGCCAATCGAGCAACGGCAAGCTAAAAAAAAAAAAAGTCTGACTACTGGCGGTTGCCCATGACAGGCATACAAAAAAAAAAAAAAATAGGGGAGGGGGCTTTCGAGAAAATCCGTCCATATATTCTGGGAGCTCTCGGGAAGAGATAAACAGCACACGAACGAAAATAAAACGTCACGATGGATGATTCAAAAACAAAGTAGCCAAAGGTTGTTTTTCTTTTCTTCTTGTGGGGGGTCATTTTTGGTCAGTGAACGGAAGTTTTATACTTATCAGAACATAGGGCGTATCAAATAAACCACAGACATGAACAGTTACACATACACGCGCGCGCATATATATATATATATAATTATATATATTTATAAATATAATATATATTATATAATACATACATATGTATTATATAAATATATATATATATTATTTACATATATATTACATATACATATATTATTTATTTATATATAAACACACGCACATACACACACACACACACACACATATATATATATATATATATATATATATATATATATATATATATATATATATATATATATATATATATCAACATCTTTTCAACTGCATGCCAGCAACCATAATATAATTGCAAGTTTTCCGCGTGGGCGACCATGAAATGAGGTAGATTGGACGTAAACAAAACTATTCATTTTTAAAAACCGGTTACAAAGACCGCAATATGAGCGGTGCTCCCCTCGCAGCAAAGAAAGCGGAAGATGGAAGGCTAATTAAGCATGTGGTTTCATATTTCATATTTCTCAAGCCGAAATTCAATATGGTCATTAGTCACAGCGTTTGATTTATGAAAATCTGGCTAAAAAACCAAGTGCTGGGACCTAGGAGGCCATTCAGCGCTGAAAGGGAAATTGACAGTCGAAAGGTTTGAAAGGCGTAACAGGAGGAAAACCTCAAAGCAGTTGCACTATGAATCAATTGTTAGGAGAGGGTGGAGAGTAAGATGGAAGAAAGAGAATAAGAACGGAGGTACAGTAAAAGGAATGAAAGGAGTTGCGGCGGGGGGCAAGCGCTGGGGCACTTTCAGCCATTCGGAGCCGAAGACAGCGAAAAGAGGGAGTTAGATGGAAGATGGAAATTGGAACTGAGATAAAAGTAAACAGCTAAAAATTTGGGTGCAGCTAGGGGCCGAAGGGGAGCTGCAAGCCACATTTAGTAATGCCTACAGTGCACCACGTGAGGTGCAACGACGGCATCACCCAATCCGGGACTATTCATAACTTGCAAAAGGTCTTCAAGAACCGTAATTACCGTTATCAAATCCATGAACAGAGAAAATAGGAAAACCTACAAATCTATCATCAAATACAGAGGAGAATACATAATATAACATAATAAAACATAAAAAATGATAAATACATAATAATACAAAAATACATAAAAAAATAATACATAAAAAATAATAAATACGTAAAAAATATAAAACTTATATACAAAATTATATGCCGAAAATCACTTCACCGAGCTGCTTACAAACTTAATTATTATTTTCAAAGGATAAAAATAATCATTTAAGAATTACGACGAAACTTTCACGATTTCATGACTCTCGAAACAGCCTTAATGCTTGTCCATCACACGCCGTGGGACTATCATTCAACCCTTGGGGAATTCTAATTATAAAACTTTGACTATAAAAGTTGGCAAAAGTTTTGATAAACTTTTTTCGTCTTTATATTTATTGGCATTAAGTTTTTTCTCACTAAAGGGAAGGTATATATATATATATATATATATATATATATATATATATATATATATATATATATATATATATATATATATATAAATAAATATATTATATATACATATATATATACACTGTTCATACACACATCACGGAAGAATTATCTGCAATGTATATCCCATGAATTTTTGTTGATGAATAAAAATCTCTCTCTCTCTCTCTCTCTCTCTCTCTCTCTCTCTCTCTCTCTCTCTCTCTCTCTCTCTCTCTCAGTGCATGTGTACATACTTGTCAAAATTAAAGAAGAGGTGCATCAAACGAAAGGAAGTAATGATATGCATATCAATGAGAAACAACAAATGGTCTTAGCGCTTACTACTACAATTTCCTTTACCGATAACTCTACCCATTTCTTTTCTCGTGAAAAATTCTTGCGCAGCCCCCACCCCCAAACCCGCCCTCCGCCAGCCTGTAAATTCTGATTTTCACCACATCGAAAGAAAGGACATTTCGGAACACGAGGACGACTAGAAATCGTTCAGAAGAAAGCGCAACACCAAAACGATCCTAATAACTGAACTCAACAGAAAAGGCTCAAACCGATTCAAGGTGTCGCTTTGATCGTTACGAATTTCCCGGAATGAAGACCGGTGCGGGTATGTGAATTTGAAGGCCCTTTACCAATAAATAAAATAAATAAATAAATAAAATAAATAAACTACAAGGAATAAAGTCAAACGATCGTATTATTCCCTTCAGAACATTAATCTGCTATCAAAGGCAATTCGTGTAAACAGTAATAAGTGATTTCACGAGACACCAACACAAACCCGTGAAATCTTCGCCCCTGAAGCTTTGGGCCGTGCTTTAATCTTCATCACCATCAACATTCCCACCGCCCCATCATCCATCTTTTGGCACCCACGGGATGCACAGGGCCTCAATGAACTCGCGCCCTAATAATGCAATGGAACACAAGCGAACTTGATGACGCATGGAGTGCCAATGTATTTCAAGGTCTTGCCGTGAGGTCTCCTAGGAACCTTCTCGTTAAATTATTCAAGGTCTTTCTGCAAGGTCTGAAAGGGGCATTTTCAATCATTCAAGGTCTGGCTGCAAGGTCTCCATGGGACCTTGAAAGTCATGCAATGTTTCACAGTTTAGTTTTCAAAGGGTCATTTAAATTTATTCAAAGGGACATTTTCAGTCATTCAAGGTCTCTTTGTAAGGTAACAAAAGGTCCTTCATAGTCATTCAAAGGTCTCACTATAAGGCCTCACAGGTTCTTTTTCTGTCATTCTAGCTTTCAGAGAGAGAGAGAGAGAGATCTCTAAAGGACTTTTAATATGACTAAAGGTGCTACCGAAAGGTCTCTATGGGTTCTTTCAATTTCTTCAGGGTCTTGCAACAATGTCTCATATTAGCTAATAATTCCCAGTTCTCAAAGGATCCTTTTGTCATCATTCTAAGTCTCATTCCAAAGTAGACCATAGCAGAAAATTTTTACATGAAAAGCGTCCCTACATTTTCCTTATGATCAGGATTCTATGTGATGTCTTCGTTTCTCTCAAACAGGAAAATACTATTCAATGAAAAACACGGGCTCTAAGTGCCATTATCCTCGAGGTATTTTTACATACAAAAAGTGCTCCTTTCAATACAAAACGAATAATAAATAATATAAGATACACTCTTTATGCAGAGTAAATTTTTCCATAAAAATACTCCAAAGAGGCACAAATCACAAATATCATTTATTGATATTCCTCTAATATGACCGACAACCATATAAAAAAGTCACCTACACAGGTAGTCTTTTTCATGTGCTAAGACCCTTTTCTAGCCCAGACTTGAATGTGATACGTCAGGAAAAAATAGAAGCGAGAAGGGAAAGCAAAGCCTTGGCAGCAGAGGGAAAGAAACAGTCTTCATCATGAGTCATCAGTAGCCAGTGCTTTGAACTCCAGGTCTCCCGTGGGTGGAATGGGGGATTGAACAAGATTCATTCGTATTTACGGTCCGCCTCTGGGGAACGGGGCGCAAAGGCAATGACCTGTCTCTTGCACCTGCTGCTCATTAGTGACCTGTAAACCTTTACACATAGGGGGCACCGGAAGTTGAACGCCCATGGGAGCTATTCCTTATGAGAGGAAAATGTATAGTTAGAAAATATAAATCAATAATATAAATGAATATTTGCGTCAAAAATAAATCTATAAAGTCACTGGGAGGAAGAAGAAAGGATATCAATGACTATTACCACAGTTAAATAAGATAATGTTCAATATTCATATACCGACAGTTTTTTCTATCTTCATAATTTTCACAAACAGGAATTCTTGATAAGTTATGCCTGCTGCTGAAACAAAGGAAAAAGACCTTTCATCAAGGACTTTCAACATTTCTAGAGCCAAATGAGGCTTTCATCGTTTCTAGAGCCAAATGAGACTATCATAATTTCTAGAGCCAAATGAGACTTCCATCATTTCTAAAGCCAAATGAGACTTTCAACGTTTCTAGAGCTAAATGAGACGTTCATCATTTCTAGAGCCAAATAAGACTTTCAACGTTTCTAAAGCCAAATGAGACTTTCATCGTTTCTAGAGCTAAATGAGACGTTCATCATTTCTAGAGCCAAATGCGATTTTCATCATTTCTAGTGCCAAATGAGACTCATCATTTCTAGAGCCAAATGAGACTTTCATCATTTCTAGAGCCAAATGAGACTTTCATCGTTTCTAGAGTCAAGAGTCTTAATAGTCTATCGATGCTTAAGAAGAATATCAAGTAGTGATTCTGCACGCCTTCCAGACTCTCTCTCTCTCTCTTCCAAAAGATTTTCTAGGCCTACGTGGATCTGCTATTCATTCAGTTCGTGACATGGCATCCATCATAAGGCTTTTAGTTTAAATCTCAAACATTGTATATTACTTTACCTAATCAAGACCTTATCGCGCTCTAGACCCCAGAACTGTTTGCTTTTCCTTTCGATTGCCACCTCTCTTTTTCCGCTTAAGATATTCCTTCGTTTAATGTCCCCACCCTCCCACACACAAATAATATATATATATATATATATATATATATATATATATATATATATATATATATATATATATATATATATATATATATATATATATATATATATATATATATAATATATGTAGAGTCTACTGGTCACTTTTACCAGACACATATGTAATTGTAATAGCCACAATGCCCTCACAACTTCTCGAATTCTTCGCGCTTTTTGGATATGCTTGTCACTACAAAGCCGTGGTCAGGTCGGCAACGTGACCTCCTTGTGATTATGGTGACGCGGGTTCGTTTCGCGCGACCGGGCATCACAGTCTCTTCAACTCCTTGCGCTTGGATCTTACGGCTTTGTAGTGACAAGCATATCCAAAAAAGCGCGAAGAATTCGAGAAGTTATGAGGGCATTGTGGCTATTACAATTACATATATATATATATATATATATATATATATATATATATATATATATATATATATATATATATATATATATATATACATACATTTACATACACAACTACGTGAGCAGGTGTAAACACCGCATACAATAAATCACAAAGTCTGCCACTTTTAACACTGACATGTAGATTAAACCAAAAGAACAACTCTAATCACGACTACATCTAGTACTATTTTATTCACTTTATATAAAGGATTTCTTTCAAGGAAGAGGCGCTAACTGGAACATTACAGCCAATCTCTTGACGTGTCGAACTTAAAAGACAGGCAATACGGTGTCCCGTGACACTGTCGATGTCGGACGAAGAAAACTACAAGAATCTCTCTCTCTCTCTCTCTCTGAACAGAGAGCAGCAGGAAACTACAAGAACTTCTCTCTCTCTCTCTCTCTCTGAACAAAGAACAGTAGAAAACTACAAGAACCTCCCTCTCTCTCTCTCTCTCTCTCTCTCTCTCTCTGTGAACAAAGAACAGTAGAAAACTACAAGAACCTCTTTCTCTCTCTCTCTTTGAAGAAAGAACAGTAAAAAATTACAAAAACCCTCTCTCTCTCTTAGAACTAAAAACAGTAGAAAACAAAAGACTTTCTCTCTCTATCTCTCTCCCTTTTTGAACTAAGGACAGTAGAAAACTACAAGAACCCCTCTCTCTCTCTCTCTCTCTCTTTTAGAACAAAGAACAGGGAGCCTTTCGAAAATTATGTATCACAAATCCAGTCACGTTTCAGTTATAAAGGAAAAGTGGTGATACGAAACGCATTTCCTCTCTCTCTCTCTCTCTCTCTCTCTCTCTCTCTCTCTCTCTCTCTCTCTCTCTCTCTCTCTCTTCAAGATAGAAGAACTGCATGCATATTCATTTCTCATCTATATACAGCACAAACTGCGCCATTCCTCAAAGGAAATACATGAATGCAATAAGGTCCGGACTGACTGGTTTTTACAAGATATTCAAGGTATTCTTAGCAACCCTCCTTCGTTCTTTCTCGTATTAATAGGATGTTATCCCCTTTAAAGTATGTGGAGGATTCTCTGGCCATTCCTCTTACCAATTTTCTTATGTTTTCTTGCCAACTCTTACTTAAGATATCTTGCCTTACCAGTTCTAACTTTAGATATCTTAAGTAATCTCAAGGGGCAAATGAGTATCTTCTTTTATATTTGTTACCGTTTTATAACTTTAACAAAAATGTCACTCTAAGTAATTTGATATTAAATCAATCATTTCTTTTACACGCGAACAGAAAACACACACATATATATGAATCATCAGTGAGTAACATACATATATATATATATATATATATATATATATATATATATATATATATATATATATATATATATATATATATATCATCAGTGAGTACAGTTACATAGAATGCATATTACGAATTCTACTTATATTAAATATTACTACAATAAATTCCTCAAGAAAAAACAAGAACAGCAGAAGTTATCATATTAAGAGGACGCATCATCCACTTAGAATCATCACTTCTGTACACGAAATCAGGATTCTAACGGCCCCAACTAAAGCTAACCCCTTAACAGAAGGCAAAAGCACACACAAAGATATATGATAAACGAGACGAAAGGGAACTTCTAAAGATTCCAGAATGAAAAATGTAAACAACAATAGAGAATGCACCGAAGTTTCTTCGGGGCAATCGAGTATTCTGTACAGCCGCTACAGCGTATATCAAGGCCACCGAAAATCTTTCGGTGGTCTCGGTATAATGCTGTATGACCCCCGGCCCATGACACTTTAACCATGGCCCGGTGGTGGCCTGGCCTATACCGTTGCCAGACGCACGATTATGGCTGACTTTAACCATAAATAAAACAAAAACTAGTGAGGCTAGAGGGCTGCAATTTGGTATGCTTGATAACTGGAGGGTGGATGATCAACAGACCAATCTGCAGCCCTCTAGTCTCAGTAGTTTTTAAGATCTGAGGGCGGACACAGAATAAAGTGCGGACGGACAGACAAAGCCGACACAATAGTTTTTTTTACAGAACACTAAAAACCTATGACTAACAAGTGTATGGTACAACGCCTTAAATACGGATAATATTTACTTGTAGCAACTCGTTCCATACAGATTCAATACCAAAATTATTTTCACTTGCAAATATGAGCACAATAAAAAAAATGTGTAACCAGTGAAATGGGAAGTTACGCAAGCAACAGACGGGGATGATTTATTAGACTTTTCATTTTCATTTTTGACGCTTTCACAAAATGATGTTAATAACCAAAGATGAAACTGATGTCGTTTCTATCGAAATGAATACAGAATTTAGGCCAAAGGCCAGGCACTGGGACCTATGAGGTCATTCAGCGCTCAAACGGAAATTGACAGTAAAAGGTTTGAAAGGTGTAACAGGAGGAAAACCTCGCAGTTGCACTGTGAATCAATTGTTAGGAGAGGGTGGAAAGTAAGATGGGAGAGAGAATATGAAAGGAGGTACAGTAAAAGGAGCGAAAGGGTGGCACTACCCCCCCTAAGGGTGTCGTTTCTATCGAAGATACAGTTAGTTAGTAATTACCATCGTTATGATAACGAGTCACACTGTAATGCTATAACATTATATCCGTATATGCAACGAGATTCATACAGTTGTAAGTGATGATAACTGACATCCCGCCCCTCTGTCTGTAAGCAAGAAGCGCTGGCAGTGTTCAAAGCGGGTAATCCAGTGGTTAGGACATGTGTCTCCCAACGAGAGCTCACGGGTTCGAGCCCTAGCGTGTCCAAACGCATAAGTCATGTTTTTTTCAGTCCCACCGTAGCATTGATTACCTAAGTAACGAATTAGGAAATACTATGGCGGTTAATTGACTGTGGTGGGCCACAACGTGGATAGAGTGGGACATGAGGCTAGTAACCTCATTCCAAAAGGTTTGCTGAAAACTTTTCACCGATCTAACATTCTCGAATCTCTCCATATGACCAAACCGCCTGAGAGAGAGAGAGAGAGAGAGAGAGAGAGAGAGAGAGAGAGAGAGAGAGAGAGAGAGTACTTGTTATGGACTGTTAAGTAGTACACAAACAGTAACAATTGAAGGGATGAGTTAAGTAAATTCGACAATATGGTAAAAAGGTTAAGGTAAACATGTCAATGGATGGAATACGCACACACATTACATATATATATATATATATATATATATATATATATATATATATATATATATATATATATATATATAGTTATCCATATGTAGATTGAAAACTAGGACTAAAGGTCAGAACCTCCACGGGCATATGCAAAATAACCATCGGGTAAAGGCAGTCTCTTCTTTTTATAAATAGCGCTTATTCATACGTTTCAAAAAGCTTCCCGCTCTGTGTATGCAAATGATGAGCGATTCTTCTTTTGATTAAAAATTTCGTTTTAATTCCCCCCATAAAAGAAAACACCGTTTATAATACAAGCCTCTATAAAACAAAAGAAAATGAAAAATGTTCAGCCTTCGCCCAGGAAATGTAAAAAGACCTTTCACGATCAGACGTAAAAAGGTAATAGCTCCATATGCCTCCATTACGTAACCGTGATGACTCTTTGAACTTCAAAGCACACGCACACACACACACACACACACAGAGAGAGAGAGAGAGAGAGAGAGAGAGAGAGAGAGAGAGAGAGAGAGAGGTTTAATTTCATAAAACCTTTACGGATAAAAAAATTTCTCTGGAGAGAGAGAGAGAGAGAGAGAGAGAGAGAGAGAGAGAGAGAGAGAGAGAGAGAGAGAGAGAGAGAGGGTTTAATTTCACAAAAACTTCATTACAGATAGAAAATTTCTTGAGAGAGAGGGAGAGAGAGAGAAAGCTTTAACTTCACAAAACCTTCATCACAGAGAAAATTTTTTTTCTCTCTCTCTCTCTCTCTCTCTCTGAGATTTAATCTCACAAAACCCTCATTACGAACAGGAAAATTTCCCAGTACCCCAAAGAGATCAAAGAAATCCCAGCCATGTAGAAGGTTTGATGACGTTTGCCTTCGATATGAACCGAGAAGAGACCATCAGTCATTTCCATATTTACTTAAAAAAAGAAAGATATTAAAACCTTCTGATGATATCATTACTTTGCCATTATTACTGCTTGATAATGACTGCTCCTGGATTTAGCAACCGGATTTCCCGGTCATATATAACTAACATTTTTGTACCTGAGTCGAGTTTTAAAGAGACTGGGCGGATAAAAAGGAATATAGGAAATATAGCAACTAAGCTTTTCATCATAATTCTTTCGTCAAAGAATATCATACATTTATAACTTAAAATTTTATATACGAAGAATCGCCCAGCAAACGCAGTGTTTATAAGCATTAATACATGCATTACAAACATATAAAATAACTGGAGAGAGAGAGAGAGAGAGAGAGAGAGAGAGAGAGAGAGAGAGAGAGAGAGAGAGAGAATTTCACAAAACCTTCATTACAGATACAAAAATTTTGAGAATGAGAGAGAGGGAATGTTTAATTTCACAAACACTTCATTACAGATAAGAAACACAGAGAGAGAGAGAGAGAGAGAGAGAGAGAGAACCCTTCCATAGAGTTCAAATCCCACCCAGTTGACTTTCCCCCCCAAAAAGGGGGGGGGCAACGACCCATCAGAAACAGGCGCAAAATTCCGCTCCGCCTGTCACAGGGTACATTTGTTCAAATGCACGTGAACTGCACATTTTCATTTTCAAGGCTGGCCGAATTGACGACCCGATAATGAACAGAGCAACATTGTCCCTTTAAGGTTGCTCTCACGTTTAATTAACTAATCAGGAATATAGTTATCACAGGAGTAAAAAAAAAAAAAAAAATACCCGCCATACAGCAACGCCATTTCAGTCCAATTAAACTCGCGCTCTCGATGACAGAGATGAATTGGAAACTACCAGTTTACAATCTCCTTATCTGAGTGATACGTAGCACGATTTCAGTGTACTAGATGCAAGACGCTACATCGTAACCAGACAGGAGTGTTATACACAATTATACATGACGTATACATTCTTACGGGGATTATTACAAAATCACAAACAGGCAAACGTCTATAACACTATATATAATACTGGTAATCTTCTTCCTATGTGGAATAAAACTGAACAAACTATATATATATATATATATATATATATATATATATATATATATATATATATATATATATACATATACACATACTGTATATATATATAAAATTAAGTATACATATGTTAGTATTAAGCATGTATATCAAATTGTCTGCATTGCTGAATTACAGACCTGTGTAATGTTTATGCACATATAGCTTAATATGTAATATTATTAATCCATGTCTGGATGTAGTTTATCATCTTGAAAGTGTAGTAAAATACAGTTTGATTTTAAAAAGATAAGAAGAATATAACCTCGAGAGAGAGAGAGAGAGAGAGAGAGAGAGAGAGAGAGAGAGAGAGAGAGAGAGAGAGAGAGAGAGAGAGCAAATAATCAGCAAAATAAAGAATATAAAACTGCAGTTAAATCAAAGTAAAAAATATACAATATACACGTTTCTTCCAGTAGGCTAAATCTCGGAAAAAATCGTAGACATGGTGCCTATAACCAAACCTATCATTTCACGCCCAAAAAGAAAAACAACCCTATGTCTCAAGCCATCGACCTACTGATACTAAGAGTTGACGAGATGACCTCAATATAGAAATAGGAAAAAAAAGGGGGGTGGGGAGGGACGCAGTATCTGTAAGTAAACAATACTTCAGAGACGAAACACAGCCATCCTAGGAAAAGACATCACTGGCACTGACACCTCCATTTCGATGCAGATTCATGGAGGGCAATTCCAGGAGAAATGGACCGTCTGTGTTTTTTTTTTTTCGGGTAATCTATGGACGCACTGTGAACATGGCATTTCCAGACGGTAATCTTCTCATTTTTTTTTTCTAGCAATGTCATCATCATACTCCTGGCTAATCACAGCGAGTATAATTTATTGTCCAGAAATGAGTAGATTCCTTTGCAAAGTTCTACATCGTAGCTTATTGCCCAGATATACTGGATTCATTTGCAAAGTTTTACGTAGATCACTCGTTTAAATACTGTAAAAATACGTCACTGACTTATTCGCCGTGCGAATCCGCACCTTTTCTTACGAATATCCTAATTTTTCAAAAATTTTCATTTCTACATTCTTAACTTCGAACGCTTTTACATATATACCTAAAACACCACACTACTCTAGCACTGACACAATTACAAGAATTAAAGAAAATAATAACAAACTTTAGGGCACCTTAATGAGGAAACTTTTCACATTCTTCTCACCAAAAAACTTTTTTTTCTTTTTTATAACTTCCACGAAACGCGTATTCTTTACTTTATCATCTCCGAAGATAAAACAAACATACACAGATACACGACGCTTCGCCCTACTGCCGAAGAGCTAACTCTACCTCTCCCCAACCCGTGAGAGACGCGGTTATCACTCTCCTCACGGAGGGGCGCTCCCCCCGCTGACGACACCGTAGGAACGCCGCAGCGAGCGAAGTAACACAACCGTGAGGGGAAACGAGGAGGTATAAGCTTCGTCTACACACACACACCTGCGCCTCTGCGGGCTATCACGGACGCGGCACAACCGACACTGAACTAAGCCATCGCCTCTCGGGCCCCCTTGTGTGCTGCTGCCCAAGCTACCTCACACACACACACACACAATCTCCCTCTATCTAAGAAGAACTCCTTTGCCACCGACCTCTCAAGAAAAAAAAAAAGCTACCTCTCACACACACACATACAATCTCCCTCTATCTAAGACGAACTCCTTTGCCACCGATCCCCCAAAAAAATAACAAGCTACCTCACACACACACACACACACACACGCACACACACAAACAATCTCCCTCTATCTAAGACGAACTCTTTTGCCACCGACCTCTCAAAAAAAAAAAAAAAAAAAACCGCTACCTCACACACACATAATTTCCCTCTCTCTAAGCCGAACTCCTTTGCCACCGACCTGTCGAAAAAAAAAAAAAAAACTACCTCACACATACACACGCATACACTCTCCCTCTATCTGAGACGAACTCCTTTGCCACCGACCTGTCAAAAAAAAAAAGCTACCTCACACATACACACGCATACACTCTCCCTTTATCTGAGACGAACTCCTTTGCCACCGACCTCCTCCCCCCAAAAAAACAAGCAACCTCACACACACACTTCCTCCTCCTCCTATAACTTTGTCAAAAGAAGTTTTCCAACCACGAAGCTGCTAATAAATACAATAAAGAGCCGGCTGGACGCATACCATTACCCCCGACGACGATGACGCCTGTCATCTCAAATCTCACTTTCGAATCCACCCGCTGCTTCACAAACCGGCTACACTACGAAGGTATTTTCTTACTTTTTTTCTAAACTTGAAAGACTAATCATCAGTCAGCTCCTCCTCAACTAACCCTTCAGCCACGTAAATCAATAATAATAAATCATCTCCACCACTGACCTTGGTTTGACCTCATTTTCAGCAACCTATCAAAAATCAACATGGACATCTTTGCTCTCATTACACAGCTACTATGAAACTTCTGAGTCGTTTTATCAAGCACCCTGGTGCTTCCTAATGAAGTTCTTTCAAAACAGTAACTGATCTGGGTCAAAACTACCAGGGTCACTGAAGTTTTCAGGACGCAGAAGCGACGCTTCCTTGTAAGTTATGACCCAAGCTTTGTCCGACAGTGACCCATTTTCTATATTTTTTTATTTTATTTTTTTTATAAAGTTCCCAGAGAAAATGAAGGGAACCAGCTTCCTGTCTCAACGGTAATATATACTAGAAGCCAAAATCTCTAAGCCACTTGCCCTATTCTCGTAGAAAAATTACAGGCCCCGCCAAAATCACCCAAGCCATGAACATCTGAACCACAACAATGACATCTTTTAGCATAAATCAGCCGATGCCAGTGTGGCCCGTGTTTATCTGGCAAGGTCACTAAACTGAGAGAGAGAGAGAGAGAGAGAGAGAGAGAGATGATGCCAATGCGGTCCGTGTTTATCTGGGAAGGTCACTGTGTGTGTGTGTGTGTGTGTGTGTGTGTGTGTGTGTGTGTGTGTGTGTGTGTGTGTGTGTGTGTGAGAGAGAGAGAGAGAGAGAGAGAGAGAGAGAGAGAGAGAGAGAGAGAGAGGAAGGTTTCTCAAGTGAAGAAAAATAAGCCTCTTCATCCTAGGCAAAATAAATGGTCTAGAAACACGGCAGGCAGCAGTTCCATACTTCAGAGGGGAGAAGGTACGACTTAACTGACGTCCATATATATTCGTCTTAAGGCCTACTACAACCACTTCGTTCCAGTATACGTCATAATAAAGGCAACAATAAATCATACCCCTGACCACAATCCCCATAAAAACGAGATTTTATCCCACAATTTTCATCCCACAATTTTCAGAGTGAAATGACAATTTAACCAAGACTTTTTTACCAGAAACATCAATCCTCCTTTTATAACTCGGCAGCTTCTTTGACAAGTCAGATTAGTGCATTATCGTCTCCTTACCCTTCACCCTCAGGTTATCAAAGAGAGAGAGAGAGAGAGAAAAAAAAGGGATAAAAATGCGGTTACCCTTCTCTGACAGCGTCAAATCCTCCCCTCACCTCTTTTCTTGCATAAAAGAATGATCAATGGCTTCTCTTAAAAAAGTGAAAATATTCACCA
Organism: Macrobrachium rosenbergii; assembly: GCF_040412425.1. Taxonomy (NCBI): domain Eukaryota; kingdom Metazoa; phylum Arthropoda; class Malacostraca; order Decapoda; family Palaemonidae; genus Macrobrachium; species Macrobrachium rosenbergii. Next base: position 11,660,829 of record NC_089746.1, on the reverse strand, counting down.
ATAAAACCCAGAGTGCATTCACGCGTCGTCTGATTTACATGACGTGGGATGGGTCACAATGGCTTCAAATAAAAGTCGTCATTCAAGAGGTATCAGGCCCCTCAAAAGATGGGTCCTCCAATTGGTATTTTTTTTTAAGACTTTTATTAGGTCCACTTCAAGATATCCTTTGTTCGAAATCATTGACTTTCGCGTGTTTTTCACACATACGCATATTCGCAACCATATAATAACGGACATTGGAACACCAAAGAAGTGGGCTACACTTTGCCATTTTATATATATATATATATATATATATATATATATATATATATATATATATATATATATATATATATATGTGTGTGTGTGTGTGTGTGTGTGTAACTGAATCACGAAAATATGGAACGTGATGAATATATAAATAAAGACAATACCACGAAGAAAAGTAAAACAACGGAGTGGTGCTAGGTCCTTCGACTTAGCAGACTGATAGAAATATAAAAATAAGTTTACAAAGAAAGCACGTATAAATGACGGAGATTATAAAGGAAAATATGTACCTGGAATCCAACACAGTTGAAGAATTTGTAGACCTACCAAAACAGGGGATTGTATATAAATATATATATATATATATATATATATATATATATATATATATATATATATATATATATATATATATATATATATATATATATATATATATATATATATATATATATATATATATATATATATATATATATATATATATATATATATATATATATATATATATATAAAATACTGGAACGCCCTAAGCAGAACAGAATCATATCTTATTAAAAAGAGATCAACTGTTAAAAGAAAGTGAGGCAATGCCTTGAAATGAAAGTTAGTATAACTTAGGGATATGATAAAGACAGTTGAGACTTGTAACTTAACACTCCCATCTATACACATCATAGCGATATCATTTTTAATAAGATACATGGCAGTGCTTCATCCTGATATGATACCAGAATACAGGGCTATGAAACTCATTAGGAAGTGAAAATTTTCATTTCTTTACCTATCAAGGGGTCAGCTGAGAGAGAGAGAGAGAGAGAGAGAGAGAGAGAGAGAGAGAGAGAGAGAGAGAGAGAGAGAGAGAGGCTATGTAACTCAGTACAATGCAATAGTTTCCATTTGTTTATCTTTCATGGGGTGAAGCCCGTTTGCTTAGAGAGAGAGAGAGAGAGAGAGAGAGAGAGAGAGAGAGAGAGAGAGAGAGAGAGAGAGAGAGAGAGAGAGAGAGGCTGTGTAACTCAGTACAATGTAATAACACCGTGTAACAAAAAAAAAATTTTTTTCTCTGTTCCTGGCTTGTAATAATTTTTTTCGTGTTGTTTAGGTCCTACATAAAGAAAAAAGTGCTATTACACATATATAAAGTTTGGGTTTGTAGAAAATACTAGGCTATTCATTAAAATTTATTAAAAAATGACTTTTTTCCAAAACTTACTGTGTATATTATGTTTTAATCATATTATAATTATAATTTGTCACAGTATCGGTAATAGAGAAATAACGACATCGTTCCAGATCATTCTTACACGAAAGATATAAGTGCGCGCGAAATATCGCGAATATTCTAAAGCCTAGAGTGGGGTGAATCGCACCAACGATTGTCAGTCGATGACTTAATCAGGGATATGGGTCTGACAAAGTCCAATGCAGAGTTATTCCTCTCCAGGATGAAGCAGTGGAACTTGGTCAAGGAAGATGTGCATATTACAGGTCAGAGAGTTCGGCACGAACCTTTCTCAGGCTTGTACACTCTTAGGGATGGCCTCTGTTTCTGCTATGACGTACCTGGACTATTTGACACTATTGGAGTGCCGTTTGTGCCTAGCGAGTGGAGACTATGAATAGACAGCTCCACCACAAGTTTAAAAGCTGTCCTCCTCCACAATTATAACAAGTTACCGACGCTCCCTCTAGCTCATTCAGTCTACATGAAAGAAGATTACTAGTGTGAAAGTTCTCTTGGAAGCTCTACAATACAGCAACTACAATTGGGAAATCATTGGTGATTTCAAGATGGTGGCTTTCCTGCTTGGACTCCAAGGAGGATTTATCAAATTTCAATGCTTCCTCTGCCTTTGGGACAGCAGAGCTACCTCTGACCACTACAAAAGAAAGAACTGGGAGCAGCGAACAGAATTTGTAGTTGGGACCCGGAACGTCATGTGGGAGCCACTGGTTGATCCTAGAGTTGTGCTCATGCCGCCACTGCACATTAAGCTGGGGTTGATGAAGCAGTTCGTGAAGGCCCTAAACCAGGAATCATCTGCTTTCAAGTACCTTCTTAAGTTTTTCTCCAAGTTATCTGAGGCCAAAATAAAAGGTGGAATATTTGTTGGACCTCAGATAAAGAAGGTTCTTGAGTCTACTGAGTTCTCCAATAAGCTCATTAGTACTGAGAGAACAGCTTGGAACTGCTTCAAAGCAGTTGTTAAGGGCTTCCTGGGCAACTACAGAGCAGAAAACTACCAGCAACTTGTGCAGGATCTAATAAAGGCTTTTGGAACCATGGGATGCAGGATGTCGCTGAAACTCCATATGCTGGATGCTCACCTGGACAGATTCAAGGATAATATGGGCTCCTACTCAGAAGAACAAGGCGAGCGATTCCACCAAGATGTGAAAGAGATAGAGAGGAGGTACCAGGGCCACAACAATGAAAAAATGATGGGTGACTATATCAGGAACCTAGTGCGAGAATGCGACCTAAACTGCAACCGCAAATCGAGGAAATCCAGTCATTTCTGATGTGTATAGTTGTTTCAGAAGTGTAATTTGCTTTTATTTGTTTGCTTTTGATAAGCTTGTGTCATGGAATAAATATACTTACTTTATTGATTGAATTTTATAAACTGGTTCATTTTAAAAAGGGTATTTTCTTGAGAAATATGAAAATTTTAAAATTTCAAAGTCCTGACCACAAACCCAGACTTTTGATTAAATAATGGTGGTTTTTTTATAATAATTTGATATAACAAACAAGGAAATAGAACCGGGGAACAAAAATTATGTTACACGGTGTAGTCTGCACTTGTTTACCTCTCAAAAGGGGAAGAGAGAGAGAGAGAGAGAGAGAGAGAGAGAGAGAGAGAGAGAGAGAGAGAGAGAGAGAGAGAGAGCTCATCAATAACGAACACAAATACTTCAAAAGAACATTTAAGTATCATATCGTTAGCCTTTCTCGTAATAAAAGCTCTTTTCACCACGATTTCAGAATACCCTCTCAATATACTTTCAATTTGTCGCTTACGTAAACGCTTTCAGCTCAGACCGATTTATCTTTCGAGGAGAGAGAGAGAGAGAGAGAGAGAGAGAGAGAGAGAGAGAGAGAGAGAGAGTACAATTTTCCGCAGTTGAGTGAGAAACGAACAGTATCTACACAACGACTCTTTTGTGAACAAGGATCAAAGGTAGATCAGTCGTGAAAAAACCTGAGAGAGAGAGAGAGAGAGAGAGAGAGAGAGAGAGAGAGAGAGAGAGAGAGAGAGAGAGAGAGAGAGAAGAACAGTCGTAAAATCTTGGAGAAAGAAAGAAAACAGTCAAACTGTCTTGAAACCCGGAGAGAGAGAGAGAGAGAGAGAGAGAGAGAGAGAGAGAGAGAGAGAGAGAGAGAGAGAGAGAACGGAAAGCGGTAAAAAAAAAGATTAAAAGTGCCCCGGTGAGGATTACCTTTTGAAAACTCGAAGCAAATTCGTCATCTTTTTCTTTTTTTATAATTTCTCGAGCGAGTCGGAAATTCATTCAAACTGTGCGGCCGTGAAAGAAAATAAATTTATCTCTAACTAAACTGTGCGGACGTGGAAAAAATAATTCTATCTCTAACTAAACTAAGTGAAAAAAAAAACAAAATAGTAGCGCTCCAAAACAATTATTAAAAAAAAAAGAAATTGAAACAAATTAAAAAAAAAATTCAATTACGGGACTTTCACCCCTCTTGCTCGCAAAAAAAAGAAAGAAAGAAAATGCATCAATTAAAAAAAATTAAAATGCTCCAATTAAAACAATGAACTTTTAATTCGGCGTCTCTTTCATCTGTAAAATTAAAACCAGCCACTGAATGAAAGCAAAATACAAACTATCGTGGCTTTAATTTTAATTCCGACTATCATCAATTAGGAGATAAAATGCGTCGCCGAAAAGAACAACAGGACGAATGATCCTTTCTTTGTTAAAATGTCTGTGTTCTTTCTCTTATTTGATTAATATCTTCTAACTGAAATCGAAATCATGATCTCTTATAACTGGAATTAGAATCAAAATCTCTTGTAACTGAAATCATTATAATATTTTCTTATAACTGAAATCAACTGAAATGAAAATCATAATCTCTTATAACTGACATAAAAAATCATATGTCATTACTCAACTAAACATCATATTTTCCTATAACTGAAATCATTATACTTTCTTATAACTGAGTTCAGTATCATATTTTCTTATAACTGAAATCTAAATCATGATCTCTTATAACCGATATCAAAATCTTAATCTCTTATAACTGAAATCAAAATCACTATCTCTTATAACTGACATAAAAAATCATGTTATTACTGAAATCAAAATCATATTTTCTCATAACTGAAATCAAAATCATATTTTCTTATAACTGAAATCAAAATCATATTTTCTTATAACTGAAATAATTATATTTTCTTATAACTGAATTCAGTATTATATTTTCTTATAACTAAAACAGAAACTCGTACTTCCTTATAACAGAAATCAAAATCACATTTTCTTATAAATGAAGTCAGTATCGTATTTTCCTATAACTGAATCAACATATTTTCTCATAACCGAAATCAGAATCATAAACTCTTATAACTGAAATCATAACCATATTTTCTTATATCTGACATCAACATCATGTTTCCTTACAACTGATATCAAAATCTTAATCTCTTGTAACCGAAATCAAAATCTTAATCTCTTGTAACCGAAATCAAAATTATAATCTAAAGTTTCATTATATACAGTATTCCATGGATGGCATCCTATCTCAACATATGTCAGGAATAAAACGTAAAAAGATGAAAGCTCTGCTTTTAAGCAAATCATATTAAATGTATTCTATGTATTTTCACTTCCGCTTTAAAATGTTTCAAATTGAACAAAATCCTCAAGGAGTGTCGTAGTGAGAACAAAAATAATCCAGCTTGTGGTATACTGTGGTAAATTGAACAGCTGCTCATCATATTTTTGCCTCTCTCTCTCTCTCTCTAACTTGCCTCAGCGATACTACTTTATAAGCTAGGTAATTCCAAACAAATTAAGCACACACAAACAAACATATATATATATATGATATCCATGTAATTTTTAAGCATTTAGTACCTATTCATGGCTTCTAAAACGTACATATTTTTCAAAAACAAAAAGTTTTCTTATTAAAAAAGGGGTATCATAACAATGAACAATGGTCTACCATCTATAAGCTTGTAATGCAAAGATAAAACCCACACTCAAGCTTCCTCAACAGCAAGTCAGCCCTTCCTTCTTTTCAACACATGAGGACTTCTAGTCCTCTCCGATAATTTTTTGATGTCCTTTCTAAAAAACGCCCAACCGGGGCAATTATAATACCGTGTTACTATCATACATAAAAACCGTTCGTTTGACAGAAGTTGTCATATACGTAAATAATGCTAAATTTACCTCTGGCATGAATAAAAGCCCGTTTCATTAATTTATGTACAATTCCGTGATGTCTTTGTGCCGTAAATCATACTTGGAAGTAAAAAAAAAAAACTTTCATAAATTTGTAAAACAAATGTCCAATTAATAAAAATTTCTATTTTAAATTTGCTTGATAACTGCTTTAATCAGGTTAAATCAAGAAAACAAAAGAAGAAAATACACAACCTGTTCAAATCAAGAAATTCAATAAAAAGAAAACATACAACCTTTTGAAAGTGGAACTCTTTCTAAACAGACATTACTTTTTGATATTCAAGGACGTAATAGGAATTGCACTCGTGTTCAAATAACCAAATGAAAAATGCCCAACCGGTACGAGACGAACTTTATACGCACAATGGAACATCCTCCGGGGCTTTCATTCGCTCTCTGGACGGAAAATGACTCAAAACACCACGTTTTTTGAAACAAGTTTCTTGAATAATGGCTGTTTCGGATGACCAACGTATTCAGCGTTACCAGATAATCGATTTGATGTTATATCTAATGAAATGGGTTAAAGGGGATTTGTAGTGTTACCAGATAATCATTTGTTGCTACCTCTCATGAAGTGGATTAAAGGGGATTTGTAGTGCCACCAGATAGTCGACTTGATGTTAGATCTATTGAAGTGAACTGAAGGGGATTTGTAGTGTTACCAAATTATCGATTTGTTGCTACCTCTCATGAAGTGGATTAACGGGGATTTGTAGTGTTACCAGATAATCGATTTGTTGCTACCTCTCATGAAGTGGATTACCGGGGATTTAAGGTGTTACCAGAGAATCAATCTGCTGCTACCTCTAATGAACTAGATTAAAGGGAATTCATCTTCAGTACATCTACAAAAACAGAAGCGAAAAATTTCAATACGGCCGTTTTAGGCCAGATATGAATGCGCAGAAACTATCTGGATTTTGTCATTAAGCCATTCCTGTTACGTATCATCAACTGTCAAATCGGTTTCTTGCTGTAATGGAACAGTCTTCCTGTGGATGCTGTGCAGTTGGAACTTCAAAGGTTTAAGCGGTGATGCAACGCATTACTACCCTAAAACCGTTCTCCTTGTATTTTCAAAATTCACTTAAATTTGTATCTATTTATTCGTTAATTTAATCTAATTTTTCTTTTCTAAAAACTGATCTCTTCTTTCTGTATTTCCTGTTACCTTCTGTTGCTTCTTCCAAATGAACGCCATATTCTTTGGAAGATTGATTTTCAAATCAATGGCCTCTGTGGGCTTGTTCCATATGAATAGGGTTCATGTTCAGAATAATAATAATAATAATAATAATAATAATAATAATAATAGCAAAACATATTATAACTGAAACTGGCTACTAGCAAAGTACCTAAAGGCACAACCATAAAAAAAAATAAATAAAAATAAAACTTGAGTTGTATTAGTATATTACCTAAAGGAGAAGGAAACCCTAAATATATTACCTAAAGGAAAAGGCAACCCTAACAAAATGAGAACGGGTTTTAAAATATGAAATTACACGCCGCATTTTTTAAAAGACAAATCCCGAAGGGAGCTCACAGTTGTCCACTATTCAATTATTTATTTTTATCGTCACGTGATGCATATAGATTTGCATAAATGTACAAAAACAATAGTTGCATAAAGATGTGGAAATATCATTAAGGCACGGTAGTGCTATTACGGAAGAACATGAAGTGTCTCCATTACCAAAGTTTGACAGCTTAACTTTCCTAACAATTCCTCGTGAATTTAAAACACACGATAATTAAACCAGAAATCGATAAAAGAAAACGACAGAACGCTTCAGCCATATATAAGAATGGCACTTTTACTTTCCCTGGAGTTAAACAACTACAACAGAAGAATAAGGGAATATAAGTAAAATAATAATTGTTATAAGTCAAATTAAATTCTATAAATAAGTTAAAGAAGCTATAAATAATAGGAACGGAAATACATGATGTAACTATGAACCTCAAATACAGTGAATAAAACCAAAGTGAAAGGAATAAAAAAAAAAAACGTGAAATGTTAATGATACAAAGGGAACAGTAATAAAAAAACCAGCTGCCTAGGCTGCTAAATTTATGCGAAATGCCACTCAAATAAATAGCGTTTGAACACACACAAAAAACGCAATATCTCGTTATCGGCAACGAAAAAAAAAATTATGAAAACTTCCGCTGACAATTGCAGTCATAAAACTTCGGAGTCGCTGACAGATCTCACCTTTTACCATGGTGTCTGACCTTTTACCCTTAAAAGTCAGGGAGGGAGATTTACCGCTCGACGATCACAAACGCTAATACCCTGTTATACGCGATTCTCGGAATCTTTACCCCGGCAGCGGCACTAGGAAAAAAAAAAAAGACAAAACAACAAGCAACTTCCTAAGCATATAACTATTAATAAATAGCATTCTGGGTACAAAATAAAACAGCGAGAACAGGGTTAACACCAGCATAGAACTTTTAGTTTTCACTGGGTTATGTAAAAAATGTTGAACCTCATACCTAAGAACGGCTACTTAATTGAGAAGGTCAGTTATATCTAAACCTCCCTCTTCTCTAATCTCACACTTGAGTTATTTACGAAAATTATTTGTTGGTTATTTAACCATCATTGTATATACACATAATATTGTGTATATCAAATTCACATTATGGATGTGACGTGTGCATGCTGAATACGAACAAAAGAAAAGGGTTGAGGCTGAATAGATGAATTGTTCGCGTTATGAGTATACATGGCATGCGAGGAATGAAAAAGAGTTCGAAACGTGAAGATACGCAGAAGTGGTAAAAAGGTTAGTGTAGGTGAAAGGATGATCAGTGTTTGGAGGTGATTCAGTCAAGTAGAAAGAATGGAAGAAGACTGGGTGATCTGCTATTCGGTAGTACTGGGAGGGAAGAAAAAAGCGGGCTTAAAAAGGACTGGATAGAAGAGGTACTGGAGAGGAGGGACCTCAACAACCTGAAAGCATGACAGTTCATGCAAGACAGGTGAATGGAGTAGTGTGTAGGGGGTTTTTGATATACTGCTGATGAACCTTCTGTATAGGTATATGAGGCGTCTCATGTTTCAGTTTTCCGCATCAGGTTGCCACGACAAGTCCCACACTATGCCTACTGCTGACATCATGTTACATAATTTTTCTTCAGAGACACTTATTTCCAATAACAGAAGTGCTTTTGTAAACAAAATGCATTTTGGGGAGATGAAAAAAAAATCATTAAAACTTACCGTTTTTATTCTGGGTTGGCAAGAGAAACGATGTGCAGATGTCGAAGATAAAATTTGGTGAAATGCTGACAACAAAATATCTCCCCAAAATGTCAAAAGCACAGTTCAACAGATACCACTGAAATTTATTCGAACATGCAGCCTTTTTTTTTTGGCAAACTCGTTCTTCTATAACATGACATCCCTTCGCACTTACCTTATCGGAGTCTGTGTTTGAAGAGGAATATGATGCTAGAGAGTTGCGGTCAGTGTTCTCCGCATTCTCATCTATACTATCCTCCAAGTCCCTGGTAACAGGATATTTGCAAGTATTAAAACAAATCTCACATCTACAATCTGTACATATAATTCATTTTCACAACTGATTTATTGTACCTTGACCAACAAAGACTATGACATTTCAATGCATTATGAAGTACAGTATTCAGCCTCATTACCTGCTAGCACGATTTTGTTTGGGAGTCTTGGCAGGAGATTTGGCAATATTAGGTAGAGCTGAGCTAAGGTATGTTTCCTGGATGACTTCTCTCAGTTTTCTCACCCAAGTCTGCTTCAGCTCTAGTGTGTTAGCTCGTAATATCATCTGAAACATAAAAAAAGGGGGGGTTACAGCTCAATGTTAAAACAATCTAAAATTACAATACTCTTAAGGAAAGAATTAACAATAATTCTGCAAAAGTATGTACTTCATATGCAGTTTAAATCATCAATAGCAACAGTTCAAAAATAATGCACGAATACAACAGAAAACATATCACTTGTCAAATATTATATATAAATTCTTAAAACAAAGATTGGAAGGTAATATCAACTTTATATGATAAACATGACAAAGGTCTGACTGCCCACCTTTCCATCACTAACTCCTGTTCTTGCTGTCCAAACAGCAAATTTGCATTCATCTCCTTCTATGTGTTCAGTTACTCCAAGCTCTGAAGTAACAAGACGTTGTTTATATACATATTTAGTTTTATTTCCTCCTGGATCACGCACTTCTTTAGAAAATAACAGGTACAGATCAAAAAGGAATATGTGACGATCACGGCCTTTCCTGATGAGCTGACGAGGATCCCAAACCTACAATATTAAACAAAAGACATTATAACAAAGCATAAGTTTCATTTAAACAATCTAATTTCACAGTACACAATAAGAATGCAACAAATAATCATCCACTGCCTAGCAGCCTGGATAAAGAGCAGTAGTAATACTGCCTCACTTTTCTTGTGTTCAGAGTGTTTAGCAACTGAACTGAAGTCTATTTTCTTTTACCACAGGACTGCTTAATTTCTTCTGCCTAATAGTCATTCTTTGTTTTCTGAGAACAAAACTTGTTGAGCCGTGGTTAACTATAACTCAAAAAGTTTTCTTGAGTTAAAAAAATTAAGCAAGCATACTTATGGTTTTATGACTTCATTATATCAGGTATAGTGTCAGACATAAATTAGGTAATGAGGCATCAGCTACCTAATGTCTTTAAGGTATGTGCTTGGTCATACTGTATTAGATCGAAAGTATTTGATTCTACTCTGTTAAGAATATTAGTGCTTCAAAAACCTCCCCAGATAAAAAACAAACTCTAACCAAGGAAGGATAATTCCTCTGTAAATCTGAAGGGACTGCTCAGAAAAATACACAAGGCACATAGTGAGCACACCTAGTTTCTTGAAAGTCAACTTGGCCAGCCCCATAAAGTGATCCTTCCAAAACATGCTACTACTGCAGTTATTTATAAACTCAAAACACAAATATGAGAGGTTCAATTTACAATTTCCTAACATTATTAAGGTAAAAAGAATATAAGATAAGAAGAAAACTGCCCTAGGGAGCCTATCCAAGATCTCCACTGCCAGAGTTAACCTGGATTAAGTAAAACTGTGAACAAGCATCTTAAAGGGATGATAAAGAGAGCAAATTTTGAAGAGTAGAATCATCAACATATGAATAGGTAGGGCAAGAGGGGATCTGAAAGATGCCATTGAAAAAAAAAAAAAAAATCACAGCTGTATTAAAGATAAATGGAAAAAAATATGGATGGCCTGAATAATGGAGTGATTTTAAAATCTTCAAAGCATCCAAATTCTATCATATTTCCAAGTTACTCCTAATCCTCATTGTAAAATGTCTAAATTCTAACTCAATAAAAAACAATTATTAGAAATTACATTTAAAAAATCCTTCATTAGAGCTAAAACAAACAAAATTAAGCAACAAAAGTGGCCTGTACCTAATCCCATAATCTATTCTTACCTGAAAAGTGTCCTGAAGTATTACCTCTCCTAAAGAATCAGGAGGAACATCACAGCCTTCAAGCATGGAGAGGTGAAGAGCATCATTGGCTTTCTTTGGAACATTCTGCATCACCTCGAGCCCATCCTTAATTTCTCCCTGATTTTCATCTTCACAACAGGACAACAATTCTTTTAGGAGTAACTGATATTTGGTAATGCGCTGCACAGGTTTAATAAGGTATGCTGGAATTGGATGTTCAACATTGTGCTTACGCTGCACCTCCTCATAAAAAGTACCAGCATGGTTTACTAGGACACGATTAGATTCTGGTTGGGCTTTACAGTACCTAACATATACATCAAACTGTGGGGCCCAAGTCACAAAGCAATGACCAACATCCTCAGGCATGCACTGATATTTTTCAATCTCCTGGAGAAAAATATTTTTGTGGAATTTCAAAATATCTTCCATATTGCAAAATATAACACCATCTTTCCCTTGAAGACCAGCCGGAGCTGTAGGCTGACGAGTCTCATACAAGTAAGTTCTAGTACACACCTCAAGGTCTTTTACATACACTCTTTCTGTCTGCAACAATTCTCTCATGATAAGTTCTTTCTTTCTAGCAGATTTTCTCTTTTCTTCACTAATTTCTTTATTTGCTACTACTGCCACAGAAACTACACTTTGTACTTTATTTTCTAATGAAGGATCACTATGGCGGTCTAGGGACAAAGATGCTTTACTATCTTCACTTTGAATACCAAGACGTTCCTCCAATTGCATGCGGTATCTGTCCATACGACCTGAAAAATTCTTATATGCCAAATCAACTTTTGCAACCCAATCTTTGATTGAAGAGGCATGAGCATGTCCTTTTTCAACAAGAGAATCTGCTAATAACAACAACAACTTCACACGTTCTCTAGTGTCCTTTGCTGTTCCTTTAAACTCATTATGTTCCTTTAACAATTTTTCTGTTTCTTCTTTGGTTTCCCCAAGATTTGTGTGTGTAGACAAGTACATCTCACCAGTTTCCATAATCCAATCAAGAGCTTGATTGGCTGACCCCTCAAACAGAACAAACTGTTGGCACTGATCTAATTTCTTTTTCTTCTGTGTCCAGTGTTCTAAAACTTTGTTTTCTTGAGCCATTAGATTTTCTAAAATATCCCTAACTTTTGCTTCAGGTCCTCTAAGGCCAACATCACCCTTTAAACTATAATAATTCTGAGATCTATTTGCATATTTTAGGAAGGTTTCAGCAGTACGCCTAGCAAGAGTACAAGCTTTCAGGAATCCCTCTTTCTGTTCTTGGTGTTTGTTTATGTGGAGAGATATAGAAGAAGCCCTGTCAGATACAGGCTGACCCCCTGGACCCGTTCCTTGCTGTTGCTGATCTGATTTTTGCTGAGACTGCTGAGATTGCTGTTGTTCCCCTTGAACAGCAGTAGCACCTGGAACTGCAACCTCTTTTTGACACCAGTCTTCATCTCTGCGATAATCTCTTTCTAAGCTTTCAAGAACAGAACATACTTGCTCCGCTGTTTTGTAGAAAGTTATTGAAGCTTGAACCAGTTTGTATCTGGAAAAAATGATAAAACAGTCATAGTGAACAGAAGTACATGTAGAGTAGGAGACATTAACATTTATGTAATAAAAATCTAGCTATGGATACAACAGAGAATATGAGAAAACAAAATAGTACTACAATGACAACAATGAAATTCTTTCACAATACATAATTCTTCAGAATCTACTTCTGTCAAATAATGAACTGGATTTTCACTCTAAAAATTGGGTGCAATGAATTAAAAAAATAAATAAATACTGTTGAACAATTCCAGTGAAAAATAAGGTAACATTTAAAAAAAACCTTTTAGTTAGGCAAAAATTTTAAACTCCTTGTTCAATTTGCTTCTCTCTTAATCAAATAAAAATGACCTATAGAGCATAACTATGACAATGAGCACTTACTTATCCAAAATGTAACTACTGGGACTTCTTTTGTCTTGATATTACCTCAGAAATGTTACAAAATATACAGTTCTGTATCTCAAAAAGGGATTTATACAGTACACTTAAAAACTGGGAGCAGTCATGATGGTAATGAGTCATCAAGGTAAATAAGGAATAAACTATAAAGTGCATTAAATAAAATTTGCAGGAGAGTGATAATTTTCACTGTTAAGTTATAAAGTTTCTTGGCTGAAGTTAACTGAAAAGATACTAATCACTTTTAAAATACATTCCTAAATCACTCTTATCTAATTTCTTATCTCCTTTGTTTCATTCTGTTAAACTTGATATGCCTCTACTGACATCTGATATAAAAGCCACAACTAAAGATACTGAAGGAGAGAATCATAAAGAACATCTTACAAACTTCTTGGCCACTGAATTGGAATCCTCTATTAAAGATTATAATACAACATGCAGAATGTGCAAAGTCTTGTACAATCTGGCTTACAGATTACAGAGATTTTTTATATCCTGCATGATTAACTTCATGCTGCATTTCAGAGAATTAACTTATCATATAAACAGTATGAAATTTTTCAGGTGGAAGAATAATGCTTACAAAATTAAATATGACTGCATCTGAAAAGGTCGGATTACCAAGGATAATTAAACTGGTATACTGTACCCACCCGCACGGAACTGCCTTGGTTTCCAAAGATATAACAAAATTGCATTTTGTTTTTGATAAGGATGATAAAATGTCATACATATGGTGCAAATTTTATTACAGCCTATTTGCTATGACCATTTTTGCAGACTTCTTAATCAACTTCAATATAAAAATAAACCAAGATATTACACACCATTTAATTTGTCTTCTATTTTAACAGTTCAATAATAATAATAATAATAATAATAATAATAATAATAATAATAATAATAATAATAATAATAATAATAATGACTAACCTTCATTCCCTTTTGGTTTCACAGTTTCATTTTTGTTCTTTACAGACTTGCTTGCTTATAAAATTGACATTATACAAAAATCTGGGAACCAACTAAAATCTCAAATACATGCATAAGTCAGGTGTTTCCTACATGCACTCCATATGTATAATTACTGTATACAAGTACTCTAATGACTCCATATTGTTTTCCCAGTTCAGGAGCTTGCATTTTTGCTACATCCCTCCAAACTGCTGAACCAGCTTTATTGGTTATGATCTCTCTACTGTACATGGTTCTGTATTGTAAATTTTATTGGGTTAGCTTTCTCCCTTAACCAATAGCGTGCAATTATTAACTAAAGTTTCTTTGAAGCAGATATAACTTCACTTAACAGACAACAGCAGAAACTGAAAACTGCAAGAGTAACACTCATGTTTCATGAGCAGATGTTTTAAAAGACTGGACAACTTGAGCTGTCACTCACAACCCATGGATTAGTAAGAAATTACCAACAACAGCAATAATATTACCTGTCTTCTGCACAAGTACCTAATTTCTCCCATCTCTTGGTCACATTTGACTCTAGTAAGAAATTACCAACAACAGCAATAATATTACCTGTCTTCTGCACAAGTAACTAATTTCTCCCATCTCTTGGTCACATTTGACTCTATCTCCATAACTTGTTCTGGGCTATAATGTTTTCCCATCAACAATGTAGATGACTTCTGTCGAATCTGGACCACAGCAGCATGGGTTTTTTCAATGGCAACCTGACAAAAAAAAAAAAAGAAGACTCAATTTGCATGCTTACAACAAATAATGTATAAATAAGGATTGCACATTACTGTAAATGAGTTAAACAAGACCACCAAGTCACACTACTATATTTGTATGATTCCCCAAAGGGTTTGCTTTTAAATATGATGTAAACACTGAAGCATGGTGGTTAAGCTCAAGAAGCTAGACAGCTAAGTAGCAAGAGACAAAAGGAAACATGTGAAAAATAAAAGTAAAAAAGAATGCAGCTCAGGCTGAAAGGACAATGCAAAGATCCTTTAATATTTACAGTGAGCAATGCAAGGCAAACTGTAAGTGGTGGCCCATGAGGGGATAATCATTGTAAAAATATAAAGCTACGTAACAGAAATGAAGGGCAATAACAGATATCAGTCCTTAAACACACACATGGAACATACTGTTTTTACATTAAACAATGGAGAACTTATCTGCAAACATTAGAATTCTCTTTCTTAAAAGCACATAAAACAAACACTTTTGATAACAATACAGCCATTACATACCTGAAACTGGCCATGCTCATGTGATAAAGCATTTGCTTCAGGTAGTGAGCTGGGAATTGTAAAACTAGCAGCTAAAACAGCTTCTCCATTCCTTATCCAGCTGATAACCTGAAATTTAAGATTTACACAAATAATGAAATTTTGTGTCATAAAAGCTTATCAACACGGTATAAACCAAAGACATGAAGATGTGTAGCCTAAATAACTTTATCATTTAAAAAAAAGGACAATTTATTGGTCACATAAAACTCAATATTATTACAGTACAGTGCTAAAACTTCAATTAGAACTACCTGATTAGCTTCATTTTCAAACTGGAGCAGATGGATGCATTGCTCTAGCTTGACACGTTTCATATCTGTAAGCACCTCAATGTCCATCTGTCTCTCATGTAAACATTCAAGGAGCATTGATACTTTATTATTAGCATCTGACTCTGCATCTGCTCGTATTTGAATCCCTGAAGTTTCTAATAACTGGAAAAAAGAGATAAGAATGTTTATGTCTATGAAAGTAAATACTGTTTCAATATGCTCAAAACTTGTAAAAAAAAAATACCTGAAACTATATTGCATGAAATATCTTAAAAACAAAACTTAAAGCTAACCTGAAGAAGATCTTGACCACTCTGAAGAACTTGGTAAGTGGCATTTTGCATGTGCGAGGTTGAGTCATTATGTAATGCTAACATCTGTTCCGCTTCAGGAATGTCACGGCCAAAATCAGTGCTTTGGAGTTCCTCTGCCCATAAATCTAACTGACCAAGAAGCTGTGAAGAAAATTAATATACTTATTGTGAGTTAACAATTGAAAGATACGTTATGGTACTTGTAGATAGGTTCGATACATCTTTAGACCATAAGAAAGCTAACACTTTGTATGAGCCTGTAGACCAACAAATCTACCAAAGCTCCTCTGAATATATTAAAAGGAAATCCAATATATAAATATAACAGGACAACAGAGACCACTGAGATTGAAATATGTTATCCAGAATGTTCCCTTTTGAAATATGAAAAAACAACCTTACTAAGTAAAGTAAGAAATAATAAAAAAAAAACTACAGCTGCAGCTGTGGATAAAATGCCAAACATACTTGTATAATTTAAAAACCAAGTGCACCTTTCATTGGAACCCCCTATTCAAAATTACATGAACTTGAAAATAAAACCCCAAAAGCCTAACCTCCATTGAATCTCTTTGGAAGAGCCTTAATTGAAGTAGGAGATCAAGACGAAGCTTTCGACTGGCCCACAGGCTTTCTAGTTCATCTCTCTTTTTGACTAGTCTTTCTAAGGCCTCCTCCACACCCTCAACAGAACTGCACCCTACCTCTGGGGTGACATTGGCAGACCTGGTATGACAAAAATGTATGAATAACAGAATAAGCACCGATCATTATTTACGTAACAAGCAGCATCAAGAGGCATATGAAAAATACTATACTGTATACTATTATCACTTAATAATTTATCAAAATAATAAAACAAAACTCTTACATAGTTAGCCAAGATAATACTTTATAAAACACAATATCACCCTATACAAGTTTTTCCACATAAAACACAACATTTACAAATTACTTTGAAAGCTTTACTCTGAGACCAAACATAATTTCATACTCACAGCATCATCTGGTAAAACTAATTTTCACAACTGTCATCAAAAATAAATAACTTACTGCACTACAGTATTATTTTTCACTGTAAACATGAGTACTAACCTAAGTTCATTCAGCAAACCCTCTCCCTCATGTGTGGTAGATACACAAGCATCTATAGTAGAGTCTCGCTGAGATGTCATCTGAGCAACTAATCGTTCAGCCGCCTCAACTGAATCAGCAGTTTCATCGACATTCTCTTCCGCTTCAAGCTCATTAGTAAGTTCTTCTAACCAAGACAACAGCTAGAGTTTGGGGAAAAATAATACTTGATAAGTACACATTTGAAAAATAATGCTTGATCAGTACACATTTAAAGAAGCTTCCACAAATGTATAAAACTGTACTGCATGATCATCACTTGTACAAACTAAATATACCTTATGATATTTATGAATCCATGGAATTAAGAATGTCAGTATTATATCATCTGCAAACATCAACCATTCCACAATACTCTCAACTCATTCTCTTCTCCTGCAACTTTGCATCAACATCTCCTGCCTATTTTCTGACTTCTCACATCACCCCATCCACAAGGATATTGAACCTACACCAAACCAGCTGCTTTTTCCCCTCTACATACTTTAACATATTATTTATTAAAACTTTTAGTTGATCTCACTAGCTCATCTTCAATATCACACAGTCTCTACACTCTCTACTGATTTTATCATATGCTTTTTCCAGGTCCATGCATGCCACACACAGCACTTTCATTTCAATTTTGGGCTTCTCACATAAATGTTTGAAAACAAACACTTGAGCCACACACCCTCTTCCTCCTCTGAAGACACAATGTTCTTCCTCTAGAGTCCTCCTGTCATCTGTCTTTCTTGTTCAATCAAATTCCTACTGAACATCTTCACTGGTATATTATGAGAAGTTATGCCCCAAATTTCTTACAGTCCTTTCTAACACCCCTACTTTTATATAATTAAACCATCACACTTCTTTGCCATTCTTTCAAACCTATCCCTCATCCAGACACAACTTAAAAACCCAGGTCAGCCACTCAATCAACTCCTGGTATCTTTCCATTCCTCAACCTGTTAATTGCCCTATTTATGCCCATAAGTCACTTCCACAAGGATTCTTAACCTTACAGTGACCCTTGCACTCTTGTGTGACACAGCTCTGCTTTTCTTCTATCCTCGACACTCTAAAATTCTTCCAAATGTCAACTCCATCAACCCAGGACTACATTTACAAGTACTTCTTCCTAATGAACACCACATTCGTTGGAAGCTTGATTTTCAAGTCAATGGCCCCTGTGGGCTTATTCCCTATGAATAAGGTTAATCTTCTGAATAAAAATACTAATAATAATAAAGTGCAAACATAAATGCTTCAAGTCATACACATGGCATACACACTTACATACAACAAACATTTCACGATATTACATTCCAGTTTCTTCAATATGAAACAACTGAACTGCACATCAGGAATGAACATATATTGGAATCTAAACAAGTTAGTAATGCCAAACCATGGAATTAATAATGTAATTCATCGCAGAAATACAGAAAATATTAAAAGAAAACTAACACCTCAGTTGCTTACCTCCTTTTCATGTGTATAAAATAAGACAGCCATATTTAGGAGTCGGTGTCTCTGTTGTACTCTTGTTGCAAAACTTGTGATATGTGAATCTAATCTTTGAGCCACACCATAGATTTCTTCAGGATTGCATTCACCAGTATGAGCAAGCTCCTCAGCAGCTTGTAGGAGCTTTTCTGCATTAGTGTATGTATTCTGCAATGGAAGTTATTTATTGATAATGATTTTAAGAAAACTTTTTAATGTAAAGATATAAAGAACTTTTAAATATTCCTACCTTGGAAAAAGTTTATAAATGAAGAGTTTACATAATGTAGTTTTAAAAATTACAATATTACAACCCACCAGCACAAGTATTCATTAACCTTTCTCATTATCTTTAACTTGCAAAAATGACATTTATAAACCGAAAGATTGTATGCTAAGCTTTTAAAGGCACAGTATACTTATGTTAGCCACTATAGTCACAAATCTGAAGTAGAAATTAGTGATAACAATGATTATTTAGAAACTAATTAATGTGCAGAACAAAGCCAAGTGTCATGTAGAGCTGCAATACACTAAAAACTAGAAAAATGGCAATGACAGTAAAATGAAGCCTGACTTATAACTATGCATATAATGCCAATATCAACATACCTGGGCCACATTTTCAAAGTGTTCATGACTTTTCTGGTACATTCTAGCTTTAGCAAGGTTACGACCAATGCCAGGATTCTTACGAAGAAACACCTCACCATGGGTTTGCAGCCAATCTAGCACCTGGTATAATAGGGAAAACAATAAGAAATGTATCTAAAGGATCTACAAAACAAATGTGGACAATAGCAACCACCCTTAAAAGATATATACATTATTATGATGAGGAGCATGAAACAAACAGTGGCATATGACTCAAATACAAAATGTTAACTCAACATTGACCAAAGCATGACGTACACTTTAGTCACTTAGAAAATAAACACCATTCTCTTTTCATTTTGTCTAAGGACTAACAAAATTATCCATAATTCTGACACTTGCATACCACTACCCTTAACACTGTCAGTACTTGAAGAGGACATTATACATTTCAATAACTGTTTGCTCATTAATAATTATACAAATTATATTTTGCTCATTAATAATTATGAAAATTATATGAAACATAAAGCCCTGAAATTTGTTCTTTTCCTTATCATGAAAGTCAACACCATCACCCTTCACAAATGACAAACAGTTCTAGGCTCCAAAAAATACATTAATACATTACATGTACTACCATTCCTAAATAAGGAGGTTAAAAGGAATAATAGTAGAATACAGAAATTAATTTTAATCATGGCATTCAAGAGGTCAGATAGTAGTGACTGATTATGATCCAGTGTAACAGCTCATGCTGAAAGTTCCAAAAACAAAATGTAAAAAAAAACAAAGTGGGAAAAGTAATACCAACAAACATAACATGCAGATCAAAAGACACAAAAAAGTGTAAAAAGAAAAGAGGAAGTGAATATTCCGAAGGAAATCATTGTGGAATTGAAAACAATACAATAAAAAAAGACTGTTTAATTGCAAGTTTTCTAGCATCAAAACTACCAAGGTCACTAACATCATAACTATGATAAGGAATGAATTAATGCTTCTATGCACATTAAATGATAAATGTAAGAATTACCAAACACTCTCCCTAAGCTTAAGAAAACTTGAAATATAAGGATTACTGATTTATAAATGGTATTACTTTTTCCAGATTAATATATAGAATATCTATTAAATAAAAAAAACCACTAAACAAACTTTGTAAGAATCTAATTTTAACATAATTCAGAAATGATACCACTCCCTTCTCATACTTTTCACATTGATAGCCATCCTGGTCAAACAATCAATGACCAGTACAAAACACATAAAAATCTTCTACACAACAATGATGCACAACAATACATTCTTTAACAGATACTCATATTTTGGCCAATTTTACACAAAATGAAAATTTTCATGGGTTTCCAGGGAGAACTAACCTTCTTTATATATAAAAAATTAAATACAACTTATATACATGCAAAAAAATTACCTGTTTGACATCTTCCTGAAATAGCCTGAGAGCTAATCTTTGGTGTAACTTGAGCTTCTTGTCAGACCATCTCTGCTCAACTGCTCTGTGATGAGCAAGAATTTCATGAATGACAGCTAACACATGACTAGCACCTTCTGAATAATCAGCAGCGGGATTGCCACTAGCACCTGGTCCACGCTGCTGCTGGTGAGGACCACCACGATAAACAACCTTACCATCAGGAGTAACCTGCAAAATCCAAACAACATTACACTCAAGGAAAGAGATTGCAAGCCCAAATGCAGTACAGTAGTCTTTATTAACTATATGAAGTGCCTCACATTTCTATGAGCTATAATGCACAAGAACAGGAACAACTGACAACCCCTAACCAAACAACATCCGTCAGTTAAAATGAATTTCATATGTACATACGGGCCTCTTTTACAGTGTTTCTGTAATTACAGAATTGCCACTATAAATGGCACACAGTTTTAAAACCTTTTTACACAAGAGATCTATAAATGAAAATACAGTTCAGTATGTGAAAGCTTAACAAAAACCCTCAAGGACTTATGTCATTACCTACCTTAAGCAAATTCAGTTCTGAATGCTTTCTTTACACGTAAGTATTTACTACATACAGTCAACCCTTGACCTCCATTGGATTCACCTGTATGGGCTTGAAATCATGCCAATGGCAAATATCCTTAAACTGGAATTCTTCACATGTTGAACACTACACAGAATTTTTTAGATGTTATCAGTTCATTAATGAGAGCAATCCACACATCACAAATAAAAAGGCTATTTTACTGCTGCCAATATGTATTATGCACCTGTAGTAGTTAGGGATGCTATGGTTGCGTCAGCAACATCAGTAATAAACATATGAAGACTTTTTTTCATAACAATATTTCTTGAACAAGTCAGTCAGGTACTGTGTTATAATTTATAAGTTATAAGCTCATTTATTTAACTCTCACAGGGCTAGCCTAGGTATCATAAGTAATCTACTGATGATTTATAGTTTGCACTGCACACAAGGGGTTAAGTATATATACAAATGCCTTAAATTGCACAATACATATGGATGTTCAAATATAAACAGATTTTGGTGTATGCAAAGTGTATGCAAAGTGTTCATGAAACCAATCCCCACTAGAAGTCAAGGGCCGACTGTAAATCATATCAACAGCAGGATTAATATTTTACTAACATGTTTTGTGGTTGACTTCTACATTGTATCACCTGTAATATGCTATGGTGTAATAAGGATTTATAGTTAAATTATACTTTACTAAAGACAAAGCAAATGAATGTTCATGCTATAAACCCATTATGGTGTTAACATTAGATGACATACTTATCTCTGAGCTACAAACTAAACTATCAGAACACTTCAAATATTCAGTAATAATTTTTCTGTTTTCACAAACAAAATTAATGCAAATCCTGTTAACCGAGTTCCCAATAATCTAAGCCAAAACAAATGCAAGTTCTTTTAACGTAAGAACCAATATTCTAAAGAGTGTAAAATCCTATAAAGTGTACTAATTCTCAAACTAAATATATTTAAGTTGAAAAACTCATATGCTAGAAAAATACTACACTGTAAAGCACTAACATTTCTCAAGAGCTTTTTAAAACAGTGACATTTCCAGAATCCCATAATTCCAATTTAAATAAATCCCCATCTTTTCAAAATCAGAACTGATCGATGTTACTAGAATTTCATTTACTCATATTATGTTGATAATCTCCACAACAAAAAGGAGCAGATGCTGTGCAAGACCACAAAATTTCTGCAAAAATGCAATAAGAATACAAATGCAAGTAATAAAAAGTGCATTTCAACAATTAAGTCTTTAATCCCCTCACTTCATGCAAAATCATAACATCAACTCAGGTATAAGAAAAATAAGGTCAAAATAAAAGAAACAAAAAAGGAAACTTACAGAGTAGGCCGATGGCTTTCCTCGGGGCTTCTTCTTCATTGTGAAAAAATAGAATAATAAGCATGAGCAAAAATGTAATGGCTGTTTATACAACATCCGTCGTATATAACGTTTGCACAAACTACGTATGGCAAATAACTAAACATCGTAAAGTAACTTGTACATTATACAATTATCAAAAGCTATTCTTACTGCAGCAAAGATAAGAATCACTACCACTGAAAAAATAACATTAAATCAAATGAAGCATACTGTATCAAAATATGTTCAATCATGCATCTGAGATTATGTAGTTGAGATTTCATGTAATTTATCATTTGACATGTATTTGCCAATGCATTTAAACAAAACACTGATATGGTATCATAATGCAAACATTAAAACTGTGAAGTTGGATACACTGAAATGCTTTTCTATCAGTCAACACTTGGATTACATAATGAATAGAAATATTCCATAAAAAATATTTTGGCAGAGCAACAATGTACTGGTACCATAAAAAATTCCTTTCAAATTCCAGATCTACTGGCATATGGAACTTGACAAAATCACAATGAAAGTAGATGAAATAATTCAAACAATACAGAGGAAAAAAGGGTTTTTCTTGGTAATCTGACATGAAATAAGTTCATTACTCTTTATAGCTATCCTTCTCCATCAATGTAATAAATCTTTTGTAAAATTAAAAAATTACCTCAAAGCATAATGGATACAATTCTTTAGATATGTCAACCTCTACTTGTTAGTACTAGACAGAATATATATTCCTTATACTGAAATTATTCCACAAAACCAATCACTCATATACGGCCCACATTTGTGGTCTTCTAATGTCCAAGATACTGCAGTCTTTTGTCCTATACACAGAGAAGTAGTGGTAGTTCCATCCATATGCCACCTGGAACCAGATGTACACAGCACTTAACCTGCCTACTTTTTTGTGGCAGTTAAGAAGGAAGCTACTACAGACCAGATGAGCTGTGTGTGTATCATTAAAAATAAGTTTTTCATCCTTAACCCATCACTTATACAAGTGAAAATCAATATTTAAGAGGGAAAGGTCAAGCTGCTGAAACTTATGAGGTGCTGATTGTGACCAAAATGATCTATGTAGAGCTCTTGAGATCTGGGACAGGTAAGAAACCCACACCTCCAGCAAGTGATAGGATTGGTGTAAGGATGGGAAAAGTCCCTGAAAGAAATAATGAAATGTTTGCATAAGTGTATGTGTCATTTGACCCAGGAGAAGACAACACCTTATACATGAGATTTATTTGATAGTAACCATGAAGGCTTTATCTCTAACTGGGATGATGTGGATAAGATTCCTGTAAGTCTCCCCTGAAGGATTACCTTGCCCTGCAGTTGCTAATTCCAGAACTTAGGAATAAATAACTATTGACAAATGAATTACAAGCCTAGGATAAAGACTAACAAAAGCTGACTGGCACCTCCAGGCTATGCACATTTAAAATGGCTCTGACATCAAGTGTATGTTAAAAACCTAAAGATATGCGAATGACTCTAGTTTCACAGACTAAAGCCCTTACCAGCAGCTTCACCATGTTATAAGTTACCAATGGTTCTAAAAATTACTGGTCTGGACTGGTAGGATATCATGTTCCTATAACTCTGCTTCCAGGAACAGCCCGTGAAGAAAAAGATTCTAAACGAATTGACCCTGGATTCCCTGGTCCTCCTCAGATAATGGTAAACTGCTCTTACTAAGCAAAGAAGATCCTCCTCAACTTTGCTGAAAGATGCATGAGAAGCAACAGCGAAGAGTAATCTGGGACAGGCCTGTTTGCCTTTAATCTGTGTCTTTGCTATAAGGTAAGGCCCAAAGACAATCCTATTCAGGTCCAGACATTAGGATGCGTGAATGAATCATACTAACTAGTCAGAAAGGCATTAAAGCTCAAAGAAAGGTTGTCTTAAATGTGAGATCCAGCAGGACTCTCTTCTGACGTGAAGGCATAATCCTTAAGGACAAAGAACACATAGAAGTCCCCTTTCCTGATAGAATGATCAACCATGGCCAAGGTTTCCATCCCAAAAAGGGTTTGTTAAAAAAAAACCTGTTCAATTGGCTGAGGTTGATATTAAACCACCATTCTCCCATCATCTTGAAGACTGGAAATAGGTGACTATAACACTGACACACTCTAACACCTGTAAGACCTGCTTCTCCAGGATTAAATTTACTTCATTGTCCAAGACCTAAAACTGAGTTCTAGAGCTTGGTTTTTGTCCATCTCCATTGCCATGAAGCTCAATGAGGAGAGGGAGAAGGAAGCTGAAACCTGATGAGACAGCATCTCACTACCGAACAAAGGTGTTGACAGCAAAGTTTGCCATCCATTTGCAGTTTTATTTCCAATAAGATGTCTGAAGTAGCACGGTCTACGTGAATAAAAAAACTAAGCTGGATGTCACTATGGGCTAGGTGGGTATTCCGCTTCTGCTGCATCTCTATCTCGCAGATGTTATTAAAAATTTTGTAACAAGTAGCTAGCTACCTTGAGCACTGAAACCAGCAAAGATATCTACTTATTAAGGTGTAAAATTAAATCAGTGATCACCTACTTATTTAATCAGGTGAAATCAGTGATCACCGACTTAGACAATTAGGTGAAATTAATGAAATACGGATAAGTACAATTGAGGGGTCCATTTTTATGTTAATAAACTTTCCTGTAGTAGAAACACAGCTGTTGCAGACACAAAAGGTGAGGCAAATGAGTGCTATTAACCACTGCATCAAGATGGCATTGCACAGAACTATTACTGCTCTTCTGTCTATAATACAAAAGACTGCAATGCCTGGGACATTCATAGGAACACAAATGTGGACTTATACATGAGATATGGGTTAGTATTTGAACAAATCTCATTTAGTTTACAACTAACATGATCTTAATCTGAGAACTTAAGTGCATTTCCTTAGGGCTGCCATATACAAAGTTGCAAAATTTCATAAACTACTGTACTGAAGAAATTAAATATCATATATGAGCAAATGATATGATACACACCCTTAGTCTGCGATCCCAAAGGACATAGACGACCTCCCAAAATATGATGGTGTATCAGCAACACTAAGACATTTCTGAGCAGTGATTAAAACTCAAACTAATAAAACTAATAAATATCTCAGACTTGAAGCTAAATATATCAACAAAAGAGAGCAACCAAAACCATTTTAAAGCTTAAATATTTGGAGGTAACAATATATAATGAGCTTTTCCATCCAGAAGCTAAGGCTCATAACAAACAAAAGAACAAAAAACCCTTTTTAACTCTTTATTGTAATCTTTACCATCAAAGCAAATCTAAAGTATTAAAAAAATCACAGCTACCACTTTCATGCCTAGACCCCATTGAAATATTGCAAATCCCATGCAAGAAGGCATCCCTCTGCTTACGTGCTTGCCGCGCATCTGTCCATCACGCCGCAGTTGGCTACATATCTGAACCAGATGATCAAGTTGGTAGAGGAGCTTCTTACTGGTACTGTGAACCTGTAACCATCACCAACCACCACCATTAATCTCAATGACAAATCACAAATCCACATCCAAATATTTATGAAAATCATGTCCAGTTAAATGTGAAATACCTAATAACAGTTTAAGCAATAAAAACATATGAACATAAATCTCTGAAACCTACATAAAATATTGTAAGGACCCATACTGCTAAAATAGACTTTTCTATTGCACTAGTAGCATTTTATAACAGACGCAAAACTATACTGTGTTACTGCCAACATTACCAGTAACAGAGAATTATCCATATTGCTATATATATATCTATGTCCTACCTGTGCAATTTCAAGCACTCTGGCAGCCTGATGAGAGCAGATTGATTGAATCTGTTGCCTTGGCAATGTCACTTCATATTAAAGTCACTTCATAACTTCTTTTTGTAGCATAGAGTAAAAGAAAGTGAAGAGGCCTACAATATGTTCACAGAAACTGTTCAGGTGGAAGGCACCAGATCTGTCACAGTTAATAGGACATTTCAAAGATGTAAAAAAAGCCCATGCAACACGGTCACAAGATGGAAACTTACCGTACAATGAAGATATGTAAATTCAGAAATATGAAAGTAATTCTTAAGAACCTTGTAGTACTATATTACATTGCTAAAGAAATAACTTCTCCCTAACAGATGACCTCTAAGGTAGCCTTTCACAACCAGACAAAATACACAAGATGTCTACAATTATCAAAGATGTACTGAAAGAGAAGAGCTGAAACATCGACATTTCTGTCTATGATCTTCATTCTCATTACAAAAGCCTGGAGAGGAGGAAAGACAAAACTAAGAGCAAGCTTTCAGTGTGGATTACTCTTGCTTAATTAAGTCCATTAACTTGCCTGGCTGAAGCATTTGCTAGGAGGGACACAAGCATAAAAAAATGTCCCATTAATAAGGCTTTTTCATGAATTTCATAGCTTCCTAACAATTCCTGTCCAAGATGAAAGAGCACTCGTAAGAGTGGTGATATGTAAATCTTTACAACAAAGGCAACCTCTCAGGAAAATGAAAGCAGTAGAGAGGGTAAAAAATATTTTATATGTACAGGCCACACAAAGATCACGAGGCACTGTGCACCACTTCTTACGGGCGCTTTTGTTCCCACCTGAGCAGCAGATATGTTCCTTTGTCTAAGACTTGCCAGATAACTTTCATCAGTAATATATCAAACATAATACAACTTACCTAGAAAGTTGTGCCATTTATGACTATGGCCTTTTCAAATGGCACATAAACTGTTAAAGTTACAATGACCCATTCTAACTGAAAGTTTTTGAAAATGCCATGCAAAATGCATTCATCAACATAGTATCAGTAATATTGGAAAAGAAAACAGTGATGCTAGTCAAGATAACATAAGACATTTAAATCACTGATACTTACTTTTACTTGAAAGTTGTGACGAACTATTTATAAAACAGACGAGAATAACCCTTAAACTAATTAATACATTATAAGCTTTTTCATACAAATTTTCCCTGAAATCTAGTTGTCTCAAAGTGGTCCTGTTGAAGGGAAGATGTAAGTCATCATCATCTGAACTCAAACATACACTGAAAAGTTAAACTTATGAAGAATCCATGAGAAAACCAAATACTGTCTAAGTAGAAGGTATAGCACATGTAACTGGACATTTTAAAATGTACTTTAATACCAAATTCAAAATGCATTTCCAAGGAGAAAAATACTTTTAAAGTTGTACCTTGATCATGCTTTTTGAGTATATCTGTAGAGAATGTACCTATCCTCTATTCATCAGACATAAAAGTTAGTTGTAAAAGCACCATCACCATGAATTCTGTAATTCAAATATTTTCATGCCAGTAAAATAAAAAATTTCTTCTGCCACTTCACCCCCTAGACTTTCATAAAAACGAGTAGAGGAACTTGACCATCACAGTCCACATTACCTGAGGCTGAAGTTTAAAGTTTACAAGAAAGTTTATGGATCATACATACTCTCAGTTACCATTGCCAAATTTTAGGTAAATTACATACTGTAAACAAAATGTATATCAGTTATGAGAGCATTTAAATTAATATTTATTTACCTCACCAATACCTGTCGATGCATGAGAACAAATCACAAGCCATGATGAAAATTAATTAAAAAACTGTACATCATCATCTAGAAATAGTTTTACCTTGTAGAAAGGGTGAAATGACTAATAGTGAAACATGATAATCTCTCTCTATTCATTTCATCAAAGCAAATGACAAGTTCATTTTTTTCACCTAAGCACAATAGCCAATGCCCAAACTGACCCCTCCAATACATGCCAAAATTGTGCACAAACTAATAATTTGCTCCCTACTGGAAACAACTCGGCTGAAGCATGAACATTCCTGACAAGACTGTTGAGACCACTTTGTAACGCCTGGTAAGATGTAGCAAGCTGAAAGTGAAAACCCACTATCAGCTCCATAACTGAGAAGTAGACATATGAACTCCAAGTGGAAACTAACAAACGCCTATGACATTTTGG
>NC_089746.1:11607194-11629694 GCF_040412425.1 Macrobrachium rosenbergii | reverse complement strand
TCTATGACTACAGATTCTTACAAGCCTGTAAAATCCTCTACAAATGTAAGACTAAAATTTTATACAAAACTTAGATGTGTTAATCTTTTGAACACACATTAATGGTGCAAGAAAAAAAATAATTCCCTCAGCTTTCATTGTATGAAGAAATAACTTAGAAGCATAAAAGTCATTTTCTGGAAACTAAAAATTAAGTATTTCTTGCAGAAGTTAGATATGTTTACCTAATTGCAACATTGTCATCCCTTCATACAAAACATCATTATAAAAGAAGTATATTACATATATCTAACAACAGTCAAACTGCTGTACAATATACATAAAACTATTGTACTTAAAATATTGCAGGAATAAACTGATAATAATTCCTGAAAGGGAAACATTGGCCTTATGAACAGTAATACTGTTAATTTTCATTATTACCACCATATCATATCACATATCAATCAAGAAGGAAGAAGGGATTAAGTTTATATACAGGGTTTTTTCAGCAGACAACAGGTTCTGCTTAAAATCTGAGACATATATTGATTTTTAATATACTCTGTGAGGAAGTGACAACATTAAAGGTTGACATGGCCAATGCTCCAGACCTCTATCCACAACAGCTTTTGAGCAACAGCAAACAAACCAATGTTCACCCAGAGCTCAAGTTATTACACGCCATTCTACCACCCCATGGCTTCGAAACAATGAAAAAACACCTGGGAAATAACAAAAGTTTGACCTCATGATATTGATCATCACCATATGCAGCAACTGTTGGAAGGATGACACATGAGAAGGGTAAAGAAAGAAATTCCAATGAGCAGACTTAACTAATAAATGTAGATCCTGTACATCATACCAATAAGAAATAATGACAAATACACACATGTACATAAGTATATGGAACCTTCTATATAATGGTATTTCAATTATCTTACCTGATCTAACTTGGAAGCAACATTCCCAATGTGCTGGGCTGCATAATGACCACTCTCCATTAACCTTGATGCAACGCTCAGTATTCGGTTTATATTCATGTACACTTTCTGTTATGGAGAGAAGGTGTCAGTAATCAGGAGATAACAGCAACACCAGTCACTTGTGCAAAATCAAAAAGCAAACTTCCATATACATATTATTAATACTTTGAAATGAACTGCAACTTAAAAATATGATTTTCTGATGACCAGTACAAGACAGTAAATAAAAACTCACCTGACAGGCAACTGTAAACTGAGAATGGGCCTCTTGGAGGTCTTTAGAAATTTGGTATGAATGACCTATTTCAACATAATTGACTAGGAACTCTTCACGATTATGATACACCCAATCAAACATCTGAAACAAGATAGTAAAATCGAAATATCACCATTTTGAAGTCTACAACAATGACCATTACTGTACTGCATATATACTTAGTTTTACAGCTTGCAAGAGGTTATACCCCTAAAATTGCATAGAAAGGAAAATCTGCCCCTTACAGTACAAAAATATGAAGTAAGAAAAAACAGTAAGAACAGTATTCTCCAAATATCTGACAAATGTATGACTGTGTCCCAGCAACTCTATACCTTTATATACTGTACTGGTGAAAAGTACACAGCAGTAGCAAAAATCAGTAACTTCAATGGTAGCTTTCTGTTCACTAGCTCTTTGCTGAAAATTTCCCATAATCATTCTAATCATTCACAGTTATTGCAAAATTTCAGTCTTCAACAATTAAAGTTATGCTTAAGAAATGGGACACTACTATGTGTATTTCTGCATAAATATGCACTTGCCATCTATACCTGAGCATGTTAACAGCACAATGTGAACTATTAAAAACCAGTGACAACACTGAAAGCTAACTGGCTATTGAAAAGTAATCATATTATTTTGTTAAACCACTTAAAATCTGAAAGGATAGCAAATGATGATTCTGTAGGGATAATGTGTTTGTACATATGAAAATTACAGTAATGTTGAAGTAGTTTAACCAGATCAGGGAGTCGCATTTCTCAACTCTCCCAAAGGTAGCTGAAAGATTTGTTCTTAAGTGAAAAGTGAAAATTAGCATTGGACAATCAAACTTAAAATGATAAAACACCATCTCTGTGTGCCCATAAACATATTTCAATGACATTATCTTTACAGAGAGTGCAGTATATTAGGAGATAGCTTTCACTATTGGGCTTAGGTGCTTAAAGAATCAAGGCACAAGTTTAATGATTTTTGCTTTAGATCTTTTCTGCATGATTTCAATAACACTAAAGAAAATTAGTATGGCCTGAACACAGAGATTTGGGTAAAAGATGTAACTAGATCACTTATTTTGTGGCTTGGTTAGATCAATTCACCAGTATCTCCGGGTATGAGACACAAGTCAATGACTTTGAAGGCAGGGCCAGCACCACTTTCACTTGTTGCTGTTTATGTGCATACAAGAGAGAGAGAGAGAGAGAGAGAGAGAGAGAGAGAGATTCTTTATTATTACTATAAAATATACAATTTATACCTTTTCAACATCTTGCTCAAAAAGTCTGAGTTGGAAGCACTGGTCTAGCCTCATTTTTTTATGCTGCCACAACTGCTGCACATGCTGCTGAGCTTGGTGTACACTGTCCATTAAACTTAAAATCTATGGAGAAGATGAAATATATTAGTATTATCACAAAACTTAAAAAAACATGTACATTACTAAATAAACATCAAAAATTAAAATCTCAAAAACCACTGCTAATTAATAGCTAATTTTAATTCTGTCTGTTGGTCTTAAGCATAGTAATTCAATAATCAAAAGTTCCTGCAATAAACATACTCATACATGTACTAATTATGATACTTTGCATGAAGGCAACATATACAAAAGTTTGGAAATTAAAAGGAACAGATCAGAGCAGAAGGAACTTATTTCCTCACAATCTCATATGCTGAAATTTAATAATACACCTGTTCTTTTTAAGCAAAATCCCATTTATACAATACAAGCTAGTAATCAATCATTCATTTTTCTACAAAAATTATTCTATTTCACAGAAACAAACATGAAGGTTGTGGTACTCTCTATAAAAAATGCTTTTGCTTTGGAAGGGAAAATGTAGGTTGATAAGAGATCCCAAAACATATTAGAAGCCACAAATAATAGTAAAAAAAAATAATAATGAAAATCCAACAAACAACCACGCTCCAACTGATCATAGGAATAATTGACCTTTTTCTCTAATTAATACAAATTTTTAAAAATTACATTATACAGGATTAAGAATACAAACACCAACTTCAGTACACTCTTGTTAAAGGTAGTTCCAGTTCAACACTACTTAAGAGAAACATACAAGATTCCTAAAATTACTTGTCACAGAAAACATCTGAGTAAAGGATTTCGTAAAACTGTTCCTAACTGATATGGATGAAATAATCCATGGGAACAACAGAAAAAAAATTCACATGCCTAGCTTGCTTCCATGCAAGATAAGCACCGGGAACTAACATAAAAATCTAAAACTCTTATCCATATGAAAATGAATTTTTTTCTCACCTGAGGAATACTGTTCTGAAAATCAGGGTTATTAAGTATGAGACTTGAAGCACTATCACGACCCGAGTACCCAGAGTCATAACCACTACCTTCATCACAGTTTAATCTGAAAGAAAAATACTCATTAACTCCTGCTATTAATCCAGTGGTAACTCACATCTGAAGCCCACATATAAACAGTAATAAGGAGTTTAATACAGCATAATACAAGCTGGTACGTATAAACAATTACAGTACACTAATCTTGATACTAAAATTTTAAATCTCGGTACGATATAGTATACAGTATACGCATGTTCGAAAATATACCATTTCTAAATGGCAGAAATGAAAGTGCGCTAGCAATTAAATATAAGAATGAATTATTCACTTTATAAAAGTGATAAAATTGTAATCAAAATAAGATTACGAGTTTAAATTGCACATCACTTCATATCCAACCTTTGTAACAATCTTTGGCCCATGACGTCCAAGTCGTGTATAAGGCTTCCGGACACCTTAGAATGCATTTCTTTGTGTCTCTCAATAGCTCTCTTTGCGCCACTGACATCATCCGCAAAATCAGTCTGTTGCAATTCGTCCCGGACATCCTCCAGCTGATCGAGAAGCTCATTAGCTTGCCAAGTGAATTCCTCCACAGCCAGGCGTAACTCGATCCAGGTATTGTGATCGTATGCCAGTGACCCATCAAAATCATTTGTTAGCTGACTAGGATCAATCGTCTTGGCTAGGTTCTCCAAGCTTATCAAGTTAGTCTGAAATAAAAATACAATGATAACAATAATCTATTTAACCTTATAATAATTGAAAAAGGTACTGATTAAATTAGTCAGCAAAATACATTAAGAGAAAACTTTTAATCTCTGTTTACAAGTTATTGCTAATAAACTATAAAATTTTGATACAGATGATTATGAATGCATACAACATATATGTAACTGTCTTTTCTTTTCCTTTTTGGCAACATTTCCAAAAGGCACAACAGACAACACATTCAAGTAAGTTGATCTTATTTTTTCAGATTAGGATAAAATATTTAAGCAGCAATGTTCTTCTGCCATTAATTATTTATCAAGTACCCTGATGTGATAACCTCCTTTTACACTGCATTTCCTAAAATGTAACATCTAGAATGGAAAGTGCACAGTATATGACTTGGGATTTTCTTTTCCATAGGAACAGTGAAATGCATCCAAAACAAATGCAAAATGTGCCTTTTCCTTAGGCAATTTAAAACTGATTGTCACTGACCTTTTATTATTTCCAGTCATGTACACATTACAATAATCATAAGTACAGTATCTGATGTAAGAAACGAACAACTCTTAATCCAGTGAGCATTTTTTTTAACTGTACATAATTTTTTATCTATTTCTCTTAGCTTTTTTAATCACCAACATATCATTAAGTAACTTTCAAGAAATATAAGAAAATAAACGAACACCCTAATCCTAATTATTCATTTATCTGCTTACGCAGTAACCAGTGTTTCTGGCCAGCCCTAGGAGAGTTAATATTAGCTCAGTGGTCTGGTTAAACTAACGTAAAAAAAAAAAAAAAAGGACACCACTTACCTCGAACTTATACTTGTGACTCCCTATACTCGTACGCTGTTTCTGCCAAAAATTGTCCGGTTTCACAATGTATACAATGTGTATGTGCTGAGCAAAACTCTCATGCAGTTCTTTCAAGATGGGTTTCACTGTATTCCAGGTTGATCCGCGCATGTCAATTATCACAGTGAAGCCAATCTCACGCACTTCGTCACTGCCAATGTAAAAAATACAAAACATTACATGTCTGTATTTTGCATTTTTAAATAAGCACACAAAAAACATTAACACAGTGTAAATTTACGGTCAGTCCAATCTAAACCATTGCATTACAGTAATGTAAACTCATACAATCCCTTTGTGTTGATTTCATCACAAATGTTCTTCAACATTTTCATTACCGATGCTGCATCTAATTTATATAATGTCATTCATTCAGTATAAGTAAAAACCATATGGACACCGCATTAATTTGACAGAATATTCAGCGAAGCATAAACTCCACTAAACAAGTAAAAAATGCGTCAAAGTTTCTTTGGCACAATCGAGTTTTCTGTACAGCTGCTACATCGTATAATCAAGGCCACCGAAATAGATCTATCTTTTGTTGGTCTCGGTATAATGCTGTATGAGCTGCGGCCCATGAAACTTTAACCACGGCCCAGTGGTGGCCTATCCTATATCGTTGCCAGAAGCGCGATTATGGCTAATTTTAACCTTAAATAAAATAAAAACTACTGAGGCTAGACGGCTGCAATTTGTTATGTTTGATGATTGGAGAGTGAATGATAATCGTATCAATTTGCAGCCCTCTAGCTGCAGTAGTTTTTAAGATCTGAGGGCAGACAGAAAAAAAGTGCAGATAGGATAATATGAGGACAGAATAAAGTGCAGATGGACAGACAAAGACGTCACAATAGTTTTCTTTTATAGAACACTAAAAAGTGCGATATATTCTTGGAACCTCAAAAGTTCAAGCGAAGATGCAATGCATGACTACCTTGTATCTTAATAATTTACCTGCATTTTATCAATTTATTTGTTAATTTTTTAATTATTTTTTCTTTTCTAATAACTGAGCCCTTCTTTCTATTTCCTATTACCTTCTGATACTTCTTTAAAATGAACACCATATTCTTTGGAAGCTTGAATTTCAGGTCAAATGCCCCTATGGAGGACTTGTTCCATATGAATAGGGTTCATCTTCTGAATAATAATAATAATAATAATAATAATAATAATAATAATAATAATAATAATAATAATAATAATAATAATAATAGTTTCCATACCTATTATCTTTTACCTTTTTAAGAAACTGAGAACAACACAAAATAATCATTACTCCAGGAAATAAAAACTGGCTCAAAACTGAGTGATCTAAAAAAAAATAAATAAATAAAAAAAACAGGAATTGCAAACTACAAAAACAGAACCAATGAGACTTCAAAAATGCCTCCATCCATTACCTTGGAATCTGCATGAGGTATTGCAGGAGCGGGCGGTAGTCGTCATGCTTGAGTCTGTCTCTGCGGGTGCTCGCAGGAAAGGTGAGGATGGGTCCCGCCCTTTGGTCGCGACCCCCGGACAAATAGGCCACCTTCTCGTGGAGCACCGTCATCACGTCTACCGCCCGTAATCCATCCATCCTCTTCGGAACTGCAAAAATAATGATGGCATAAGTCTGTTGTTCCAAATATATGGGAAAAACATCAATAATAATAATAATAATAATAATAATAATAATAATAATAATAATAATAATAATAATAATAATATCCATAAAAAATCTGAATGACACAAATAAAGACAAAATACATTTTCACAGTTATCAATATAATAATATAATAATAATAATAATAATAATAATAATAATAATAATAATAATCCATCACCAATCTGAATAACATAAATAAAGGCACAATATATTTTCATAGCCATTTTCAGAAACTGTCTACAGTACAAATACTTTACAACCTATTCTGGCAAAAAAAAAAAAAAAAAAAAAAAAATCCAACAGATTGCTGTTAGTTTTCCCGTCCCATTTAAGAATATTATCAATAGTTATAAAAAAAAGAACATCCAAATAACAGCATTAAGATTAATAAAGTCAACGTTCCATCTTATCCATATGCCAACCAACCAGGCACTTTGTAGAACAGTGGGCAGTTCAGTATGTCAATTTTCTATACAGCATTATTCTGCGTTTTCGGAACCCTAAAGAAAAAATAAATCGTTTTAAGCTCACACTTACACCAAACTCCTCAGAAATATGAATTTCCAGCTCAGTTTCCTTAACTACTTCTCCTATACCTTTCCGTTCAATATCTTTTCCATCCCATCAATCTTATGCTCTTTTTTTTTTTTTTTTTAGTTTCTCGTGTTCTCTTCATAGAAGCATGCGCTCTGAGAACATAATTATGCCTAGCATCCATTCAGTATTATTTAGTGTATCAATAATTACTCTGCATTTTTCAACAACATTACTTCCCTCTGAGAAATAACAATTTACACTGTCTTGACCCTTTCCATCCCACTCCATTATATTCGACTTCATTCAATTCCATCCCTATTTACCTATCGGAGTGGAACTCTCATCGCGAGTCAACTTCGAACCAAGAAGTGAGCACGTCCAAAGCAATGTTCAAACACTGAGATGTGTACGTACGTGACATGACTTGTGCATCGCAATCCGGACGAATTAAATGATCATGCGCATCAGACCTTGTCATTAATGACTTGGCAGAGAGGGTCTTTACACGTATTTGAAATTTTATAAGGATCATTATTTATAAAGTGCAAAAACGGATATGGATTAGATTAGTAGGCTTAAGGATTACGTAACCTTTTCTAACAGGTTTTAAATACTTTCAGGATACAGGGCACAAGCAGATATATCAACAAGCACAAGATTTAATTCGGTTCTAGGTCGACCGATTCTTTTTCTCGAGCCCACTTCAAATGATTTTCCTGTTTACTACCATTGGCTTTTTGCGCAATATCACAATCTGTAAAATCAACTTGATTTAAAATAATAAAAAAAATCCCTAAGGTGCTTCGTAAACAAATAACATTTTACACAAAACTTCAGAACCACTTGATTATAAAGCAAAGTGTATGCTCTCCTTGAAGAAATTTTTCATTTCTACTTTTGACTCGCTAATAATTCTGTTAGGATTCGTAATCTCTTCGTTGACTGCAAGAAGGATAAGTTAGAAATAACAGACTTACTTTTTATTTACTAGTACATTTACAAATTAACTGATGCCAGTGAAAAAAATATGCCGAAAGAAATAATTCAGCATTTTCTGCTCTTAACAAAAATCAACCAAGCAGCACTTACATGGTGACACGGCTACTTGCTTATTGAACATCATACTTATTTTCATAAATCATAAAAAAAATTACGTAGGCCGTGCCTTTCCTGATGACATCAGACATCAGCAGCTTACCCATGGCTGTAAAAACAAATGAAGAAAACTCACTCAAGTTGTCGACCATTTTACTGGCAATGTTCAACAAATTGCATTCCTATTCCACCTAGGGAAAAAAACCCTTCATATTCTTCTCATCCACGCGGACGAGGGGCAATTAATGAATCAATCAATTCTTATCTGATGTGCAACAGGCCTGATAAGATAGCAACACGATGGAGTGGAGGACGAGAGAGAGGAGACGACAGCACAAGTCTTTCTAACGCCAACTCTCGCCACTTTCGTAGTCGCCTTCTAAAAAGTGAAAGTGATGGGTCGGTAAGTTGCGCCAGAGACCTATTTCGGCCAACGACACCCCAACAATAGGACCTCGGAAGTGACACCGAGTGGCGTGTCCCATACAATCGCCTCCTACGTCCTATATAAGGAACTGATGAAGACAAGCAGTTGGCTGCTGCAGCTCTTGATTCCGTTTAAACGTTCCTCAACTTCCAACGTCATTTTTAAAAAATGACAGAAAACGGAGGAAGGAATGGTATGGGAAACTAAGAAAAATCAGAGTCGACGACGGGGAATGACAGCAAAGTGTCAATCTAAAGTGAAGTCTAGCAAGAAACTGACACATCAGGAGATTTTATTCTCTCTCTCTCTCTCTCTCTCTCTCTCTCTCTCTCTCTCTCTCTCTCTCTCTACCTAAGTGGAATCTAATAAGGGTGAAAGTCTCACGAGATAGTCGCGTGCACTGACACAGCAGATTTTAATTCTCTCTCTCTCTCAAATGTTACAACAAATTGAATACGTTCTGTACCATTTAAATCAACGGATGTTTATTTTACATGCTCAATTAGCCAAGATCCACAAACATGCAACATCCAAGTTACGTAAAAATGTTACCACTTGAATAAACATGACGAATCGAGCGCACCTGCTCTGAACTAGAAAATGTTCAAACAAATGTGTGACGAATACGTGCACTTTAATAAAAGTATGTATAAATAACTACATAAAAGTGGAATGAAGGTCACAGGAATCCCTAGCGTTACAATTCCATTTCAGAGTAATTGGCACCAAACCGATTACAGCCAGCCAGTCTAAGGCTATTGAAAATGTTGCCGCTTTCGGGGAAATGATGTATTCATATACGCGACCCAAATTAGTTGACATCCGTGTGTGTGTGTGTGTGTACACACACACATATATATATATTATATTATATATATATATATATATATATATATATATATATATATATATATATATATATATATATATATATATATATATATATATGTGTGTGTGTGTGTGTGTGTGTGTGTGTGTCTGTGTATGTGTTAAATACGAACGTATTGTTGAGAGAAATATTAAATCTGACACCCAAACTAGAAACCGTCGTTTGAAATTCACTTTCCTAAAATACTTTGATTTTAACAAAATGCACAAAATCAATTTTCTGTTTCAATTAACTCATCTAGACTAAATACCAAATTCACTATCGGGTATAAAAATCAAGCATTTAACTACAGCACATTTCATAAGAAATAATAATAATAATAATAATAATAATAATAATAATAATAATAATAATAATAATAATTATTTTTATTATTATTATTATTATTATTATTAAAGATATGCCTCAGAAGTAAACAACTAAAATTAACAGCCAACTATTAATATTATTATTATTATTATCTTAAGATAAGCCTAAGAAGAAACCAACTATAATCAATCAACAGCCAACTTCTTAGCGAGCGTCTTCATTCCCCCTTTCGCCTCTCTCTCTCTCTCTCTCTCTCTCTCTCTCTCTCCATTCATCTCCGAAATTAAACTTTTCCCCCAGATATTCTTTGCACCTCCGAGGGAGCATTATTTTCCGAGAGGCCAAAAGACTGGACAAAGGGAGAGAGAGAGAGAGAGAGAGAGAAAAAAAAAGGGACCCTTTTTTTTTCTTCCATCCTCTTGTTTCATAATGAACTCTTGGTTCCTTCCCTTTGTTATTTTGGCTAACCGGTAAGTATTCTTCTTTTTTATTTCTTTCTTATTTCTGATATTCGTGGATTTTCTATAGAATATATAAAAATGTGTTTTTTATAATAATAATAATAATAATAATAATAATAATAATAATAATAATAATAATAATAATAATAATAATATAATATAATAATAATAAT
Source organism: Macrobrachium rosenbergii (assembly GCF_040412425.1). Classification (NCBI taxonomy): domain Eukaryota; kingdom Metazoa; phylum Arthropoda; class Malacostraca; order Decapoda; family Palaemonidae; genus Macrobrachium; species Macrobrachium rosenbergii. The sequence goes on along the minus strand of NC_089746.1, from coordinate 11,619,025 downwards.
AATTATAATAATAATAATAATAATAATAATAAGAAGAAGAAGAAGAAGAAGAAGAAGAAGAAGAAGAAGAAGAAGAAGAAGAAGAAGAAGAAGAATTATTATTATAACTTCCCTACATCAACAAAATGTTTACAACGTAATGATAATAAAAAATTATTCATAGTATTTTTATTTTCAAATATATTTGTACAATTATATGGCAGTGGATTTTTTCTCCAATAATAATAATAATAATAATAATAATAATAATAATAATAATAATAATAATAATAATAATAATAATAATAATAATAATAATAACTGACAGTTCTGGTCCTATAACCTTCAAATAATAATTTACTTTCTAATAACAAAATAAGATCCATCTGAAATTTCAAATTTGTCTCATCCTGGCTTTGTAAACCACAAACTAAACCGTACATAAAAGTACAGGAAATCCAGTGATGCTAATAAAAAAAAAAATTTGCAATTCACTGCCTTTCCCCCTTTATGAAAAAAAAACTGAAGGGAGGAGTAATTTATACTTCTAACGACGTAAAGACCTAAAGAAGAAAAGTAAAGGAATTAGGAAAGACAAATATACCGATTCAACTCTAAAGGATGAAGCAAACTCGCCTTTCGGAAAGTTTACAGACAGATGCCCACGGAAGTTTAATATTCCATTAAATTCGATCAGGATTCAAACATAAAAGTTACAAGATAAGATATTCCTATCCGCCTCCCAGCTTTGGCCAAACACTACCTTTCCTGTGAGAAAAAACAGGTTTTATATAGTGAGAGATTCGAGTCACAGAGCGTAAAATTCCTATGAAAGTTGACCGGTTAAAAAATTTGCTAGACTTCCCCTCACTTTTTTTAAAGGCCCGGAAGGGGGGGAGGACCAGTTTGGATTTTTCCGTTGAAAGGAAACGGTCAACACACTATGGGTAAATAATTCAACTATAATCGGATAGCAATTATATTACAATCCAGTGTTTATGCTGCATTTATATTACAATCCCATGTTTAAACTGCAGTTACACTATAATCCAGTGATTAACCTGCAATTATATTACAATCCAGTGTTTAACCTGCAATTATATTACAATCCAGTGTTTAACCTGCAATTATATTACAATCCAGTTTTAAACTGCAATTATATTACAATCCAGTGTTTAACCTGCAATTATATTACAATCCAGTGTTTAACCTGCAATTATATTACAATCCAGTTTTAAACTGCAATTATATTACAATCAAGTGTTTAACTACAACTGTGCTACAATGCAAAGTTTAAACTGCAATTATACTACAATCCAGTATTTAACCTGTAATTATATTACAATCCAGTGTTTAAACTACAATTATATTACAATCCAGTGTTTAAACTGCAACTGTATTACAATCCAAAGTTTAAACTGCAATTATATTACAATCCAAGGTTTAAACTCCAATTATATTCCAATCCAGTGTTTAAACTGCAATTATATTGCAATCAAGTGTTTAAACATAAATTATATCACAATTCAATGTTTAAAATGCAATTATATTACAATTCAGTGTTTAAAATACAATTATATTACCATCCAGAATTTAAACTGCAATTATATTACAATCTAGTGTTTAAACTGCAATTATATTACAATCCAGTGTTTAAACTGCAATTATATTACAACCCAGTGTTTAAACTGCAATTATACTACAATCCCGTGTTTAAATTGAAATTATATTACAACCCAATTTAAAATGCAATTACATTACAAACAAGTGTTCAAACTGCAATTACATTACAATCCAGTGTTTAAACTGCAATCATATAACTGCAATTACATTACAATCCAGTGTTTAAACTGCAATTATATTACAATCCAATGTTTAAACTGCATTTATATTACACCCAATGTTTAAACTGCAATTACAATATAATCCAGTGTTTAAACTGCAATTATATTACAATCCAATGTTTAAACTGCAATTACACTACAGACCAGTGTTTAACCTGCAATTATATTACAATCCAGCGTTTGAACTGAACGGAACGAGACTCAAACACTATGGCCGAGGCCAAAGAGTCTAAATGTTTGTTTGTTTTTCTCTCCTATAAGGAGCATCTAACTAAATGCACCATTTCCAAGACATGTATCAACCTAGGGTCATAAATTTTGATGTTTAACAACTTAAAATCTGCTTACACACAGTGTTCTTTTTTGTTCTCCTACTGTCAGCTCAAGGCCATAATTATTACTTCTAATACTTCAATTCCTGACATATTTTATTTGTAATCTCTGCATCCACAAACTAAAATCCCACACAAGGGATTTCAATGTCATAAAAAGATTACTTAAAATAATCTACAACCATTCTAATGGTTAGTTAGTTTTCAACTTTTCAGTCACAACACTGAAATGTCACCAAATACCTTCCAACATCCATGTCCACAGAAGGATTGACTGATTATGGTTGTTAAAACTGGCGTCAAAAAGGATTGACTGATTATGGATGTTAAAACTGGCGTCACAACATCCAGGTTATTGACGCCGATCAATAAAAAGGAAATATCCAAACACTGCATTTACATACAATTCTGTGAACTCTTCCTATTGTAATTTCCCCTTGCTTCTCGCTACGACCTACTGTTGTCACTTCTGATTTGGTAACTCCTATAAAATTTACGGACAGTCGATAATCCGCGGTACAACCGGCATTATGGCCCTGTAACTATATACTCGGTTACAAAAGTCTATGTTAACGGTATGACTGTAATCGACTTAAAATATATTATCAACGACGCAAGGATTCGCTCTGTGTGTGTGTGTGTGTGTGTGTTTGTGAGTGTGTGTGTGTAAACGTAAGACTATAATCGACCTAAAATGTATGTATTGTTAAACTAACCAAGAACTCTCTCTCTCTCTCTCTCTCTCTCTCTCTCTCTCTCTCTCTCTCTCTCTCTCTCTCTCTCAGTGCGAGTGTGTGTGCGCATATGCAAGCGAGTTCTTATCAGCCCAAATTCCTTTGTTTCACCCTTAGAGGCATCGCAACTTTTATCCGCTTCCGAGCTACGTCTTCCAAAGGATATCTCTCTCTCTCTCTCGTCTCGAACGCCTTCAGGAAATGCCTTATTTTTTTATCAGCATTTCTTGAAAACTTCGCTGGGCTTTTCCTTCTCGCAGAATGACGAGGCACTTCAAAGCTACCAGCCCCAACCCCCGCCCTCTCCCCCCTCCCAAGACCCCCTTGCATTCTCCTACAACCTCCGAGAATGAAACCCGACGTTTTATTTCCACTTGAAAGTCATTTAAGAGTTAGTCGCAGTGGTTATAAATCTTTTTTTTAGTGATGGCACCCTAAGTAATGTAATCATTACCGTGGCACCCCTTCTTCACCATCCCACCATATCGCATCAATTAACTTCTTATTTCATGAATAGAATTATTATCCATACTCAAACCAAAATCGGAACACCGTACATGCAGAGATATACTGTACAAACAAAGAGCATATCAGAAGAAGTAAAAATGATGATAATAATTATATGAAGACTTCTACAAACTTTTTTTTTTTACAAATGTTCATTGAGATGATCTAGCCAAGACAAAATTCATGACAATCTTGCAACACCCCAAGGTACTGTCTGTGGCACCCCAGGATGTCACGGCACCTAGTTTGAGAATCACTGGGTTAGTGGTAGACGCTGAAGGCCGCTGAGTAATGCTGGCATCAAGGATTGAATCATCTCAAAACACATCGCTAAGAGAATTCTCAAACTTTAATAATATGTCATAATAAAAAGATGGAGATTCTTCAATCCGACATAAATATGTGAAAAAGTCTGATTAACGAAATGTGAATATTAATAGGCAAAAAATAAGTGCAGCAACAACAATTACATCAATAATAATGAATCGCTCCCAAAAATAACAAAACCCTAAAATTTAACAAAAACAACACTTGCCAATTAAGTCGAACTCTTGATGAGGGAATAAAAATCTGGTAACAAAACGGTTTTCGTCAAATTTACACAAGAAAACATAAAGAAAAATAATTACGAAATTAATAATAATAATAAACGACAGAATTCACTAACCAAATGAGAAGACATCCACGTGAAATAAATGAAATATAAATTATTTTTCTCCAAAGGAGAGAGAGAGAGAGAGAGAGAGAGAGAGAGAGAGAGAGAGAGAGAGAGAGAGAGAGAGAGACATACGCCAGCGCGCAATACACACACAACATATATATGTACAGTATATATATATATATATATATATATATATATATATATATATATATATATATATATATATATATATATATATATTATATATATATATATATATATATTAATATATATATATATATATATATATATATATATATATATATATACTGTATATACACACACACAATTAATTTATTACTTCCCTGAGTCTTCCCTTAGAGAGAGAGAGAGAGAGAGAGAGAGAGAGAGAGAGAGAGAGAGAGAGAGAGAGAGAGAGAGAATATCTAAGCCTCATAAAATATAAAAAAAAAACACTCATGGTTGAGGAACGCTGAAAAACCAAGAGTAGAGTAGAGGAGGAGGAGGAGGAGGAGGAAAGAGAGAAAGTGAGGGAGGAGGAAAGGAGGTCCTCTCTTATCTGTTGATGACACAACCACCCTGCCATAATAAAGATGGCAGCTGTGGTCTCCTGGAACGCCGAAAAGACCCCATTACCCTAAAAAGCTCATCAAGGTACACACACATTTTCAAAGACGGAACTGATAATATTATTTACGGAGCACCAGCATCGTGATTTACTCTGTCCATGACTCCAAAAAATGTCTGGGAATTAACTTCATGGAACTGTGACTTATTAGAAAGAACAGGAATGTCTTAGTAAATAGTCCAGTGTTCAAGTAAATGTCGTCATATGTATTAACATACAATTACAACTAAAAGACCAACGAACAGGTACTGTATATACCGCTGTCTTACACGAAAGCAACGGTACAAATTAGAAAAAGGTCGATTCCCAAAATGTCACAGTTCTATTTTCCAAAATCAATTTTCCCTCACAAATGACAAGTAAGTAGATTTGGGACATCCCGAGTAATCATGAATTAACAGTACTGACAAAATCTTAAAACTTTCCATTCAACAAAAAAAAAATTATAAATTCCATCTACTTAGCCTTTTAGTATTAATAATACATATAGAAAATATTCAGAGACAAATAACTTTAAAGCTATTTATTTTGTTCTTGCAATATGAAAACGATCTTTAAATGATAAAAATCATAATACAGTGATAGGACATCGTATACATAAAAAGTCTACGCATATTACAACCCTAGTTTAACTTATGTGAGTCAACACCATAAGTCTTGGCCAAGGATTCTCGTTGTAGCTGCACATTTTGTAAAGTATTTACAAAATCCTAAAAAAAGGTACCTATTTTGTATGCTTTTCAACCTATCACCATCCATACCTATCATTTGCATCACCGTCGAAAATTATGTTCGACCCATCCATAAGTTTTACTTTAATAATAAAAAAAATTCCACTACCAATCGTCATGCCTGATTTTCTAATTCGGCTTTTGCTACTCGTCTTCAGTGGCGTAGCTGCTATTCCATCAGTAGGGGGGGGGCCCAAGGTGGGCCAAGATAATTTTTGGGGGCCAAAGAAAATTACACAATACTAATTTACCAATTCTGTAATTAGTAAAATATTCTACTCTCGAAGGTATATAAATGAAGGAAAACAATAGTATTAGTAATTAGTGAACCTGTATTTGAAATTATAGAGTTCAATTTTCAATTAATTTTCAACTTTTCCTATATGCAAATGTATCAAATACTGTGAGGGTTAAAGTTTAGCTGCAAAGGGAATTTCAACTGGGGGGGTCAAACATCTGACGAGGGGCCCGGGGCCCCCACCTGGCCCCCCATAGCGACGCCACTGCTCGTCTTATTTCTTTGAGGTGTAACACTGCCACACTTAATAATACGAGAGTTATTTTGTTCAGAAGTCTTCTGAAAGCGTTAAGCAGATGTTGCTCTCAATGTTAAGCGACACTGTGTGCTACTAGAAACACCGTGCTTCGTTGCCATTAAGTACTTGATGGTTTGTTGCAAGTCTGAACTTTGTGTTACTTATTATGAGTACCCTATTCAGTAGAAACGCACAAATGAAATTTTTGGTGCGTCCTAAAGTTAAGAATGTACATTATGATGTAATATCACTGTCATGAAATCTTGATGGAATTGTAATTTTTCATGTCTGCGGCAATTTCATGGTCCCCACTAGAAGAGGACACTGCAAATAAATATCTACAGAACACTCCTACAGCAAAAATACAAAAAATCACCTCAAATATAAACCAGAAGTCCCCCATCCAATAATTTAAAAAATCAAATCTATTGACAATTATTTCCGTTGTGACAACTATTAACCCAACCAACGAACATGACATTTGCTGAGACAATTAGAAACAAGCAGATCTGTTTAATTCAAATAAAATCAATGTCCTGGCAGCAATGACCTAAAATATACTCCTCTTGATTAGATGGAGCAAGACATCTAGGAGATATGATACAATGTTTATGAAAAACAAAATATAAAGTTCATCTCCTCAGCACCTAATCCTACTCAGCATCTAATAGATCACTAGTTATCAGCAACGGTGCAAACTTCCTTAAGGATGATGGACGTCCTTGGCTCACATCCCATTTAGTGGCTAAGAGATCACAACAGGAGAGTTTCCGGCATACCCAAAATTAATTGGGTGTCATTAGCGGATCTATTCTTCAAAGTCACCGGAATTACTGTGGCATTAGCAGTTAATTAAACTAATATTGTTATTACCTATATTATTGCCATTTTGTGTGTGTGTGTGTTAAAGCTCATGCACAGAAGCTTCTAATGTCCTTAGGTAGTAGTTCATGCCCGAAGCGATAATGGAGAAAGATCGTTCCAAATCTCTACCTTTCTCTCAAGATGCAGGATAAGATTAAAGATAAAAGGCATCGCCTTCGGCTTAAACCATTTAAAACCATCAATAGGAAAATAATTCCTTGCTTACATTTTTAACGGGCTCTGTAATGAAGACGATATTCACACTTACGAAAATTCTAGATAAAGAACCTTAAAAAATTTTGTACAAAAATGCATGAGCGTGTAAATGTTAAGGAATATATCAATCATGTATATAACATTTTAACGATAACCATTGGAACTCTGGCAGAAAGGAATACTATAAAGATTATTTACAACATTTACATGATATATATTCAGTAAATTACGTATGTTATGGTGGAGTGTGTGTGTTTGTGTACAAACATCAGTATGTGGGCATGTAAATTAATATTAAATAAGAGACATAGCTGAAAACGAGGTATTAAACACCTGACTGGCGTATTTTTATGATTCTAGAGTAATTTAACTTTAGCAGGCTATAAAATCATCATATAATCACCGCCTACGAGCCATAAAATCATTCCTTCTACTATGACCACACTTCACATCTTTTCTACACGATCTAGGGCAGTGGTTCTCAACCTGGGGGCCATGGCAAGAATTTAGGGGGGCCATGGTGGGCTGTTGCAAATTATACATTTCTAAATAATGTTAGGAATCTGAATAAAGAAAAAAAACTTGCATCACTGTCCTGGCAAAGGAAATTTTCTTTTTTAATTGATTGACAATAAAATTTTTTTACATAATATTGTTACTGATGTGTGATAAAATATGCAGAGGTTAATTGAACTTTTTCCCAACCAAATTCAAATTTGCTATTGTCCGCTAGTCTTTTGCAGTCTAGTGATGTAGGTTAAGCATATTACAGAAATCTATCTAATATAAGATAATTATGGCTGTAAACTTCGCAATAAAGCAGGGGTGTTCTCTTCATCAACATTTTATTTTATTTTTTTATTTTTTTATTTTTTTTTTTTCTTTTTACCTTTTTTTGGCGGGGTGGGATTTGGGAGAAAAATGAAGGGGAGCCACACGAATGTTGAGAATTCATGAAGGGGGGAATGGAGTGAAAAAGGTTGAGAACCACTCATCTAGGGAGATAATTCTTCCACTGATGACGAAAATTAATAATTAAATGTACACTATCCTTACCTAAGTAAGTAAGTATATCTTAGTTTAACCAGACCACTGAGCTGATTAACAGCTCTCCTAGGGCTGGCCCGAAGGATTTGATTTATTTTTACGTGGCTAAGAACCAATTGGTTACCTAGCAACGAGACCTACAGCTTATTGTGGAATCCGAACCACATTATAGCGAGAAATGAATTTCTATCACCAGAAACAAATTTCTTTTGTTCTTCACTGGCCGGTCGGAGAATCGAACTCGCCACCATCAGAGCTGTAGTCGAGAACGGAACCTGCTCACCCAGCGAAGAACTATCCTTACCTGACACATGTATTAGTAATACCATTACTTGACATTCTGGAAAAATCTCATTCAAAACAGCAACCTAAGGACTGCGCTGAGAAGAAGAAAATACTATAATAACTTACCACTGCAGCCATTGCAAACGTTATCTTTCTAAAAAATTGACATTAGTGCTGTTTTCTGTTATCATCAACATCATGCTCTGTATCAACAGTCAAGGAATGGGTGTCGCCACTGCCGGAGGGTTACAAATGAAAAATGAATGATTGACAGCCATTTTTCAATACGTTAAAGGTGACGAATTGCAATGTAACTTCGTACAACGGCGAAGAGACAGAAGCTAAAAGTACCGATATCCAGCCAAATAACTATATAAATAAGATCAAAACCGTATAGTTACATAATTTTTATTAAATCAAGTGTGACGTAACTGATAAAAATATCAAACAAGTACAGCGTATAATGCTGTATGAAACTCTCAGCCGCGGCCCATTAAACTCTCAGCCGGCCGTGGTGGCCTGTGTTGTTGCGTTGTCAGACGCACGATCATGGCTAACTTTAACTTTTAATAAAATAAAAACTACTGAGGCTACAGGGCTGCAATTTGATATGTTTGATGACTGGAGGGTGCATGCTCAACATACCAATTTGCAGCCCTCTAGTCTCAGCATTTTTTAAGATTTGAGGGCGAACAGAAAAAGCGCGGACGGACAGACAAAGCCGTCTCAATAGTTTTCTTTTACAGAAAACTTAAGTGCAATCCAAACAATTACAACTGATTAATACTCGTAAACAGCAAAAATCTTAAGAAATAATCTGATTCACCTACTCTATCCTATTTTGTGAAACACGGCAGTCTATATCAATTAACGTTCTTAAACTTAATTCAATATTGATATACGACCACTTATATTTATTAAAAACTATAGAAGGTCCTACTCTAAAAAAAAAAAAAAAAAAAAAAAAACACACACACACACACACACGAGTAGCCTATACTATATTACGGAAACAGACTTTCACAGTTCAACATAACACTCGAGTGCTAAAATTATATCCATAATTTTAATTTGCTACTCCTCGTTTCAACATTGTTTCATTACAAACGGAATTAACCGGTTCAAAACATGCTTCATTGCAGAACTGACAATTTCAAACCATTCTTTCACTGCAAACAGGACTGACAATATCAAAACATTCTTTCACTGCAAACAGAACTGACGATTTCAAAACATTCTTCCATCACAAACAGAACTGACAATTTCAAAACATTCTTCCATCACAAACAGAACTGACAATTTCAAAACATCCTTCCATCACAAACAGAACTGACAATTTCAAAACATTCTTCCATCTCAAACAGAACTGACAATTTCAAAACATTCTTCCATCACAAACAGAAATGACAATTTCAAAGCATTCTTCCGTCACGAACAGAACTAGCAATTTCAAAACATTCTTCCGTCACAAACAGAACTGACGCTTTCAAAACATTCTGCCATCACAAACAGAAGACAATTTCAAAACATTCTTCTATCTCAAACAGAACTGACAATTCCAAAACATTCTTCCGTCACAAACAGAACTGACAATAATTCCAAGACGTGGAACAGTACTTTAATAAACTGCAGCCGTCAGGACGACATAAACCATTTAGCCGAAGAGAGAGAAAAAGAAAACTCGAGTTAATTTAGGCCAATGAAACGACTCGCTCGCCTGTTTCCTCCATTACAGGACGTGTTATCAACCTGACGCAATGCACCCAAGCCGACCGAAATTGTAATGCGACTGGTCCTCTGCATTATAGAGCAGCCTGGCCGTAAAGCCCGAGAAATAAGATCAATTTGGCTGATAAGGTGCTAATGGCACCCTTTCATAAGAGAGGAAGCCAAAAAAAAAAAAAATATTTACGACCTCGACGGAAGATGGCGCTGCGGAATTCTCGATGATAAATTTCACGGGATAGGAGATGCTTTCCTAGTCACCGCGAAGTCGTTGCGGAATCCTCAACGATAAAATTCCGCGGGAAAGAAGCTTCTCTGTCCATCGCGAAATCACTGCGGAATCCTCAGCGATAAATTCCGCGGGAAAGGAGATGCTTCTCTGTCTGTCGCGAAATAGCTGCGGAATCATACAAGATATATTCTGCAGGATACGAGATACATTTTTATCCATCGCGAAGTCGCCAAGAGTGCGAAAATATTCAGCGGAATTGTCTGCGCACGAGAATAGCTTCCAAAGTTTTGCGCTAATGAGATTAAGGCTATTAGCAAAATTACCACGACCAACACGAGCGTCCGTTAGACTGATTTCACACTGATTAAAGAAAAGATCTAAATCTTTGGTTGTGCTTTTCTCGATCGCTTGCGAGAACATATAATCTTTTCTAGCGAGAAGTGATAATATAGATAATATATTTTCTTGGGTGTTAATATTTAAACCACTTAAATAAAATACTAACATATTAATTGCAGAGCTTTCTTAAAAGTTCCCATTTACAAACAGTAACGTTAGAGATGTAATTACCAAAAAGCATTGAAAGGTGCACCAATCGAAGACCCTTATCATAAATTGTTAGATAGTCTTTTCTGATGAAAAGCTTTCCTACAAGAACTAAATTACTAAGTAACTGAGCGTTACTTGTCTTATATGGCAGCATATGTAGTATGCTCACACACACACACACACACTATATCTATACATATGTATGTATATGTATGTATGTATATTTAATTATATATATACACATATATATAACACACACACGAGAAATCAACACACAATCACGTTTGGTTTATATATCATATATATATATATATATATATATATATATATATATATATATATATATATATATATATATATATATATATATATATATAAAATCACGTCACTGCTCTGAAACTGTTAAAAGAGAAACGTGACAATTACCCCAATGAAAGAAATACCCATGCTAAACCATGCACAATAAATGCGGGAAAAATTTGAACGCAGAACCGTAGGACAAAGCATATCATAAAAAATATCTAACTGCCATAAACGTCCCACAATAAAAACAACAAGAGCCTAACTTAACTCTTCCGTGACCTTGGTTCACAAAGTTGATTAAAAGGCTTACGACCCCATATATTCCCAACTGGTTACTATAACACTGCTCGGGCTAATTACGAGAAGCTGCGTTACACGATGGCACGATGAAATACAATGAATTTAGTCTCTCTCTCTCTCTCTCTCTCTCTCTCTCTCTCTCTCTCTCTCTCTCTCTCTCTCTCTCTCTCAGCCATATGCGTTCCTTTGCTATAATGACAGTATTTTTCAGTATTTCTTCTATGGACAGATTAATTCTCTCTCTCTCTCTCTCTCTCACAAGTTCGATCCTTTGCTGCAAAGGCAGCCCCTTTTCAGTATTTCACCTATGTACAGATTAATTCTCTCTCTCTCGGCCAAGTGCGGTTATTTGCTATAT
>NC_089746.1:11587194-11602194 GCF_040412425.1 Macrobrachium rosenbergii | reverse complement strand
CGACGGGAAGTCTTTCAGGGAAAAGAAATAAATGATTGACATAAAATCCCCAGAAGGAAAGAACCTTTTCTCAGTGTCTTTTCATGACGAGACTTTCCCATAAAACCCGGCAACATAAAAGGAAGAAGTAAACAAGTCACGAGATCTTTAAAGCTTCGTAAGTTTTACTCTTGGAACCAACTTCTATTTCTCTAACTCTTTATTTGTACTGAATACTTTAAAAGCATCTCCTACCGTACTCTTTTTAAACGTTCAATAATCTATTAATGTACTTTTATATTTAAAAACATTCAAAAGACTGCTACTGTAGTTTTCTTAACATTCAATTATCTGCTAAAGTACTTTTATTTTGAAATATACAGTAATTTGCAAACACTTAGACAATGGCTTTTGAGGCCTCAACCGAATATATTGGAGTACTGAAACCATTCGAAAATATTGCACAAATCTGAAAACAATATACATTTTTTCTCAATAGGTCAGAAGTATAATCCACAGAATAGGGAATATTCATTATTCAGTGAAAAGTGTCACAAACCAAAAGGCTCACGATTTCTAATAGGTCACTTCATTACAACTGGTTTACGAAATGGTGATTCTCAATTACCATTCAATTATAGTAAAAGAACAAGAGCTGGCGCTACCAATAAATCTACCAAAGATAACTGGAAATTCGATTCATTTGAAATGTATCATGCCTTGGCAACGAGAGAGAGAGAGAGAGAGAGAGAGAGAGAGAGAGAGAGAGAGAGAGAGAGAGAGAGAGAGAGAGAGAGTGGCAATTACTGTAATAGAGCCAAATTTGGCACTAACAAAAACTGTAATCAAGACGATATTGAGAAATTCATTTAAGTCAGTGGTTCTCAATCTTTTTTGAGTGATGGCACCCTAACTAATGTAATCATTACCGTGGCACCCCTTCTTCACCATCCCACCATATCGCATGAATTAACTTCTTATTTAATGAATAAAATTATTTTCCATACTACACACACACACACACACACACACACACACACACACACACATATATATATATATATATATATATATATATATATATATATATATATATATATATATATATACATACATACATACATATATGTGTGTGTGAACGTATTAGAGTAGACACACTGATAATAATTATATGAAGACTTCTGCAAACTTTTTTTTTTTTTTGGCAAATGTTCACTGAGATGATCTAGCCAAGAAAAAACTCATGACAATCTTGCGGCACCCCTAGGCACTGTCTGTGGCACCCCAAGGTGCCACGGCACCCAGTTTGAGAACCACTGAATTTTAAAGTATATGTCACACCTTACCAATGAGAGAGAGAGAGAGAGAGAGAGAGAGAGAGAGAGAGAGAGAGAGAATCACAACACTAACACGCAATTCTTCATAAAACCGTCTTATATCATCCCTTCATTAAATCAATTTTTTTTTTTTTTTAGAAAACTTGGGGCTTTTTTTTTACGACGTTGTTAAAAAAAATTCCTTCAAATATGCATGATATGCAACAACTTACGCAAAGCCGCCATCGACTTTCCCTACGGACAAAGGGTGATTTCAACTTCCTGAAACTTTCCAGCATATACCAGAAGTTCCTGTTTTACAAATATTGATTTTTCTTCCTACAATCGTATTTCTGAACCCAAACTTCCTGGTCTTTCTTATTTCTTATATTACTAAATGTCTTGCAGGGCCGTTTAATTTTTTTTTCCAATTAACAGAGTGGTTTCCGAATATAAGATAATCCGTAATTAAAAAACATTTTGGTTTCTAATTCTTTCTGCAAAAAAGACATGAAAGCCTACTCAACATAAATCATTCAATGAAGCTGGATAATACATTCTAAATATCGATAAAAAATCTGTTTACAAAAAATAACATTTTCCATTATAAAAAAAACTGACTATTATCACGAATACTAGAAAGTTCATTATTCCAGATAATTTCTGTGACGAATAATTTATGTTTTCTGGCCTTATTTGCTATGGAATTGAATGGATTATAAGATTAAGGCCAGAGGCCAAGCGCTGGGACCTATGAGGTCATTCAGCGCTGAAAAGGGAAATTGAAAGTAGAAAGGTTTTAGAGGTGTAACAGGAGGTAAACTTCGCAGTTATACAATGAAGCATCTGTTACGAGACTGTGGAAAGTAAGTTGGAAGAAAGAGAATATGAAAAGAGGTACAGCAAAGAAATGAAAGGGGTTGCAACCAGGGGGCCGAAGGGACGCAGCAAAGAACCTCAAGTAATGCCTACCGTGAACCGCGTAAAGCGCATCGACGGCACTACCCCCCTACGGGAAGCCTTCTTTACTATGAAAAAATCACGACCGAAGAAAAGAAAAAAAGGGGGGGGGGAGTGAAGTAGAAAACTTCCAAGGACATCCATAACAAAAGACGTGACAAGAAAAAGACGGAGAATCTTAAAGGAAAAAATAAAAACTAACAATAAAAAAAATCCCTGAAAGGAAAATCCATTTCTGCGTCTTTTCATGAAAAAACTTCATCATGAAACACGTTATAAAATTAAATAAAATTCCCATTCCAAGTGAATGTAACACAACGCTTTCATGCTCAGTATTTGTCGCTGGGGCATCCGGGCCTTTCCACGAAGCTGAACTTCCACTTAATGTATCACATAATCACTGTTAACGAATTCTTTCCCTAGAAAAGATAAAATAATATTGTCAATCTAATAAAGTCACTCAGTTTTACGGTACACATTTGTGGAATTCAAACGATTGGGCGAACTGAACTGCGCAAATCCGTAAAGATGAAAAGAAAGAATAACATTTTTTAAATGGTTTATTCTACCTTTTATAATTAATATGATAACATAATTAAAAATGTATTATTAATATAAATTTAAATGGCCAGTCTATCACCAAATATTTAGAGCTAAACAATTCTTAGTTATACTATTAACGGTATGGGAATCAAATATTGTAATTAGAAAGACAAAAATAATAATATTGTAAAATATTAATTAAAAAATACTCGTCGCCTTTGACCCATATTTCAACAGAAAAAAAATCGCAGAACCAATACCTAATTTTGCAAAACCAGCGAATCACATTCCCCATTAAATGATTTATTGAAATACACTTGAAACGCACAAAAAAAACAGTAAAAAAAGGCGCCGAAGTTTCTTCGGCGCAATCGAGTTTTCTGTACAGCCGCTACAGCGTATAATCAAGGCCACAGAAAACAACAGGTTTATCTTTCGGTGGTCTCCGTATAATGCCGTATGAGCCGCGGCCCATGAAACTTTAACAACAGCCTGGTGGTGGCCTACCCTACATCGTTGCCAAAAGCACGATTATGGCTAACTTTAACCTTAAATAATCAAAAAACCACTGAGGCTAGAGGGCTGCAATTTGGTATGTTTGATGACTGGAGAGTGGACGATCAACAGACCAATTTGCGGCTCAATAGTTTCAGTAGTTTTTAAGATTTGAAGGAGCACAGAAAAAATGCAGACGGACAGACAAAGCCGGTACAATAGTTTTCTTTTACAGAAAAAAAAAAAAAAAAAGAGGGGGGGCTGAAATCTCAATAAAATAATAGACCAGTGAATTGGCAACATCCTCCTCCTCCTCCTCTTACCTCTCACGGCGAGGTACGAAAACATTTCGTTGAATATACATGACGTGCAACGACTTCCATATAACAGTTATCGACTTTTTCGAGACAAAGGGTGATTTACACAGGACTGTTACCGGCACTTGCTGAAAACATTTCAGTTATCGGAAGTTTCGGTTACGTAACGAACTGAACTGAACTGAATATAGAATGTCTGCCAAAGGCCACGCACTGGGACCTATGAGGTCATTCAGCGCTGAAAAGGAAATTAACAGTAAAAGGTTTGAAAGGTGTAACAGGTGGAAAATCTCCCAATTTCACTATGAATCAACTGTTAGGAGAGGGTGGAAAGGAAGATGGAAGAAAGAGAATATGAAAGGAGGTACAGTAAAAGGAACGAACGGGGCTGCAGCTAGGGGCCCAAGGCACGCTGCAAAGAACCTTAAGTAATGCCTACAGTGCACCGAACAAGGTGCACTGATGGCACTAACCACCTACGGATCGGTTACGTAACGATCTCCTTATTTCTTTGAATAGTGATTGCCAGGTATCTCGGTTTCTTATTTCTAAATCGACATTTCATACGTTCTGATATTTCCTCTCTTAATCGCCTGTAACATACAGTCTTTGAATAAGGGGAAGGTTGAGTGCGTATGTTACAGGCAGATAGCGAAACCAGCCATTTCGCGAACTGCCTGAAATTTCAGACAGATAGCGAAATGCACTTGGGGACATTTGATCCCCCCCGGGCTAGTACTAAACACGGCGAAACAGTGACTCACCTACAGTTTCGCCCCTGGGTGGTCAAATGTATTTCGCCGTGTTTAGTACTTGCCCCTGGGGGGATCAAATGTTCCTAAGTGCATTTCGCTATCTGCCTGAAGTTTCAGGAAGTTCCTGAAATGCCTGGTTTCGCTATCTGCCTGTAACGTACAGTATATACAATATATCTCAGTTAAAAAGATTTTCGTTCTTTCGTTCTCTATCAATGAGCATATTCCCGCAACAAGATTAACAGGTGTAATGTTCCCTATAAAACTTACAGTTTTCCTAATGTAAAACTTATTAAAATCCCCATCATAATTCAATTAACAAAAATATCTCAGTAAAACTATATAGCGGTTCTATACATTGTTATAAAATGAAAAGACAGTAACTTGAAATATTTTTGCGAAATTAGTAACACTGCATTCAACGGTACATTGGTAAAATACAAAATTTTTCATTCGATACTGTAATTAGATTACTTCGCGTTATTTATGGAACAACCTGTTTCTATTTCCTTGCCTCAATCGACTCGACATGATGAAATCTTTTACCAAAAAATAAAAAAAAATATATAAAAAACAGTAAACAGACAACTTTCAAGGTCATCCCCAAAGCATAAAGTGAAATGAAAATATAAAACCTTTCGATATAAGAAAACCTTTTACAACAGTAAAAAAAATAGTAAACGGACAACTTTCAAGGTCATCCCTAAAGCAAACAAGTAAAAGAAATGCGCCGAAGAAACTTCGGCGTAATCGAGTTTTCTGTACAGTGTATAATCAAGGCCACCGAAAACAGATGTATCTTTCGGTGGTCTCGGTATAATGCTGTATGAGCCGCGGCCCATGGAACTTTAACCACGGCCTGGTGGTGGCCTGTCCTATATCGTTGCCAGGCGCACGATTATGGCTAACTTTAACCTTAAATAAAAGAAAAACTACTGAGACTAGATGGCTGCAATTTGGTATGTTTGATGACTGGAGGGTGGATGATCAACACAACAATTTGCAGCCCTCTAGCCTCAATAGTTTTTAAGATCTGAGGGCGGACAGAAAAAGTGCGGACGAACAGACAAAGCCAGCACAACAGTTTTCTTTGACAGAAAACTAAAAGTGAGATGAAAATATCAAAAGCAAATGCTGTATTCATCCAGTCCATAACGAGACAGACAAATCATCTTCAGTGAGATCAGACACCCTTTCCCTATTCACTGCCTGGCAAGTATCACAAGCTACAGCGGTTACAAATTTCTAGTTAGCCCCAGGTTACCATCGGTTCACAGCTATACAATTCGACACTAAAAAAAAAAAAAAAAAAAAAAAGAGAAAAAAACTAACAGCTATATAAGTCCAAACTAAAACAAACAAACAAACAAACCTAGTGATAACAATAATCATCATAAAGGTGATATTCTGAATTTTATTAAAGTATTCATGACGCAACTGAACCGTAAACACACATACACACAAACAAACAGAGAGAGAGAGAGAGAGAGAGAGAGAGAGAGAGAGAGAGAGAGAGAGAGAGAGAGAGATCATAACAAAAGTGATATTCGAATTTTTATTAAAATATTCGCGCCATACTTAAACCGTATACGCGCGCGCCCGTGCACATAAACACACACAAACACACCCACAGAGAGAGAGAGAGAGAGAGAGAGAGAGAGAGAGAGAGAGAGAGAGAGAGAGAGAGAGAATTATTCGCTTTTTCAAATGCAAGATTGCCAACATGAAAGAATACCAAAACTAGTAATTCCAATAACCCACCTTACAATTAGAAAAAAAAAAAAAAAACTCAACAGATACCCCGAATACACATCAAAAAATCAACCCTTCATGTCATCTTGCAAATTGAAATCCTAGAACAAGGATTCTACGGAATGAGAACCGTGATGAACCAAATCTGAATGGGCGAAAAACTCTTGTACTTGAAAAACCCAGTCCCGTTAATCACTAGAAGCTACAGAGAGCTATTAATCAAAACCCTGAAAAACAGAGAACAGATTTCCAATAACTGGACGTAGTCTGTCCGTAATATATAAAGAAGGGTGCGTCCTCATATTTTAAAGATAAATAAATTGGTCTTCCATCACATAGGACCAACTTCACAGGAGCAATTACGCAGGATCAATTTCAGAGGACCGATTACGTAGGATCAATTTCATAGGACCGATTTCATAGGACCAATTTCATAGGGGCAATTACACAAGGCCAATTACATAGGATCAATTTCATAGGATCAATTACATAGGAACAATTACATAGGGCCAGTTACATAGGACCAGTTTCATAGGGCCAATTACATAGGACCAATTTCATAGGGCCACTTGCATAAGCCCAGTTTCATAGGGCCAATTACATAGGACCAATTACAAAGGATCAATTTCATTTGACCACTTTCATATAACCAATTACACTCTGACAGCTCCGATAGAAATTGGTAAACGTCATCAGGAGCAAGGTCTAGCCTTGATAGGAAGTTGAAGAAAAACTTACGTTTTATAAACTGAAGATGAGGTGATCTATTCCTGGATAGTACTATTAGGACTGTTTAAGTAGCAAGACCTTAGGTCTCTCTCTCTCTCTCTCTTTTGATGACCAATTAAATCTATAGGTTCCTATAGGCTTTACGAAATTCGACCACTTGAATTTTATTCACGTAGTCATGATGTACACAATGGCTAAGAAGTGCCGTATGTGTATGTGCGTGTGAGCGCGAGCGTACACACACACACACACACACATATATATATATACCTATCTTAAATCTTGTAAATAGACATTTGCAACATATGTGCATAAATTACAGATACAATACATTCTTATCTCACGAACATTTAATGAAAACTGGTAATAAAATGTTCCAATTTACCAAAATGAAGTTGCAGATTGAAAAGGCAGAGAGAGAGAGAGAGAGAGAGAGAGAGAGAGAGAGAGAGAGAGAGAGAGAGAGAGAATTCAATCTTTCAAGATCAAATTAATTTTATGGAAGTTCATTTTTGAATATATTTGAGAAGTATGAATAAATTCCTTTTCCTTTGTATCATATGAGTTCACATTTATATATATATATTTTTTTTGTAAATACTATAAGCCTACCCTCTCTCTCTCTCTCTCTCTCTCTCTCTCTCTCTCTCTCTCTCTCTCTCTGTGAATAAATTTCTTTTCCTCTGTATCTTAAGTAAAAGTTTTTTCCATTAACCATAACTCTCTCTCTCTCTCTCTCTCTCTCTCTCCAAGAAAATGGAAGGTGCCACACTGGAGGTAAACAACAGTGCATTCAGACATATTAAATGAGCAAGCATCAGCCAATTCCATACCACCAAAACCTCACCAGCCGAAACCCCTTGCGTCACCGGACTCTGCATCTTTAAAATCAATACAGCAACACGTGATAGCCTAACGGGGTGTTTCGTAGCCTCACGCCCCCTCCCCAACCTCTTTCCTAAACCCCTATACGCCTCCCCCTTCCTTTTCCCATAACCAAGGACGTCACCCCCGCCCTACCACCAACACACGGGTTTTCCACGACAACCAGCGTTTCCATATACCTTTTCTACTATCGTTGTTTTTTTGCGTCTTGAATTAAAGTATTGTTTTACATAAGTCTTTTCATACTTTAAGAGTTGGCTAAAGCTTTATGCTGCATGAAAACTTACAAAAAATGATAAGAGATAGAAAATAAAGGTACGTCACCGTTGTGCAATGCTGCCAAAGTGTTTACAACTCGTCCCTCACTATAAATACGACTTTAGTTTCTAGGGGGTGACGGTGCTACCTCAGGGTAGGTCGTTACCCGGCATTTTCTTTTTCACTATAAATACGACTTTAGACTTTAGTTTCTAGTGGGTGACAGTGCTACCGCTGGATAGGTCGTTACCCGGCAATTTTTTTTTTTACGCAGCACTGGTTGCTGTTACCATCGCAAAATCCACTCTGATCACTAATTGTTTTTATTTTCTTACTTTAAAAAAAATGCTCGACTGAAAAACTGTTAAGAGCGTTAAGGAAAATCTTGAACCACTCTCTGTTGACAACCACTGTTCTCAGAATTTTCGGAAGTCTAGAATAAAACGTTGATCACCGAATACGTTTAAAAGCCTAGAATAAAACGTTGATTACCGAAATGAAATTGGAGGATTAAAATGTGAGTCAAGCCAACCTTTCTTTCCCGGACAATTATTCAAGCTTCAATCTTCGACAATATATGCATGCCACTCCTGACCTTAAGGCCAAATTGAAACAAAAAATGCGCCGAAGTTTCTTCGGCGCAATTTTTCTGTGCAGCCGCTACAGCTTATAATCAAGGCCACCGAAAACAGATCTATCTTCAGGTGGTCTCGGTATAATGGTGAATGAGCCACGGCCCATGAAATTTTAACCACGGCGCGGTGGTGGCATATCCTATGTCGTTGCCAGGAACACGATTATGGCTAACTTTAACCTTGAATAGAATGAAAACAACTGAGGCTAGAGGGCTGCAATTTGGTATGTTTGATGATTGGAGGGCAAATGATAATCATACCAATTTGCAGTCCTCTAGCCTCAGTAGTTTTTAAGATCTGACGGCGGATAGAAAAAGTGCGGATGGACATACAAAGGCGGCACAATAATTTTCTTTTACAGAAAACTAAAACCAGCGACCGAATTTTCAGTTGCGACTTGAGGAAAGTGTTACCGAAGATTTTTAAAGAAATAAATTTCAAATTACTAAAGTCACTTTTTCGAAGTGATTAACACTCACTATATTATTAACTTTCACTATAGTTAAAGGTGAAGGCATGATTAACACCAATAATAATAATAATAATAATAATAATAATAATAATAATAATAATAATAATAGCAACAGTTATTGTAATGAGGATATTATGATTATTGCCAATAATAATAATAATAATAATAATAATAATAATAATAATAATAATAATAATAATAACAGTTATTGTAATAAGGATATTATTATGATTATTGCTTTTAATTATTTTTATCATAATTGCTGATTTTTTTTATGTTTTAATAACAATTCGTTCCCTAAATTACTATTGTGCTTTAAAAGACATGATTAAATAACCGTGCTTTTGAGTTGAGAGGCATCCCTATGTGCATTGAGATGAGTGAAATAAAATGAGATATTGAAGAAGAGGACGATTTTATGCGTCATATTTATTCAAAAATACAAACTGCATATTTTACTAGGTTAAATTATATTACATTTTGAACTGGCTAGGAAATGTTTCAGAGAGAGAGAGAGAGAGAGAGAGAGAGAGAGAGAGAGAGAGAGAGAGAGAGAGAGAGAGAGCCCACAAGATCAATAACGAGAAGATTTTAAACAAATTTATATAAACTTTTAAATCTGTATAAATCTATATAATCATTTTACGGATCATGACAATTCTGTTACTGAGAACTTTAATCTCTTGACAATATTGAAAGCAAGATCTTTTCTAAACTGATCCAGTAAGTGTAATTTGATCCAGCATCCATCAGAGTAGTAAAAGAAGGACTTTTATTCAATGGTAGCTTCTACAAAAGATGATTCTGCCCCCCCACCTTTTTTAAATTGGGACCATAGCCTCCTTTGAATTGAATGTGCCAATTGTTGGTCACCGTAATTGACTTTTAGCTGAAAAAAAAAAAAAATTCGTTCCTGCCTTTGACCGTATGGTAAATTGAATGAAGGTCTGTTAGATCATTTTGTTATGACATTTTATTTTTTGGTAATGTGACAAAATGGCGTTTCAGTATTATTATTATTATTATTATTATTATTATTATTATTATGTCCCATAAAAATGTCGTGATATGCTGTATTATTATTATTATTATTATTATTATTATTATTATTATTATTATTATTATTATTATTATTATTATTATTATTATTATTATTATCATTTTACAGATGTGCTGCAAAATCAAGCATTCTCCAATGCTTCAATTTTACATTCGTATTCAAATTTACGAAGGGCTATTAAAAAATAAAGAAGATCGTTTCGTCCATGCGCCTGAAAATATCCAAGTTATGTTAATGACGATCGTAAATATTTCAACATATTACAGTATTATCATTATAAGTCGCGCTGAAACATGAGTTGGAAGCGGAGAAGGCTGTTTACAAGCCAAGGTCCCTCATTTGGAAAGCAGCCAAGTGCAGAAAGAGAAATCGAGAATAAAAATATAGAAGACAAATAACAGAGAAAAATAATTACGATAAATTACAACTTAAACAAACAGGATAAATACCATATAAGGTGTGAAAAAAGACGTCTCAAAAGAAAAAAAAAAAAAAAAAAAAAAAAATAAAGTGTGAACACGTAAAGTTCCAACGATTCAACTACAGTATTAGGAAAATCGTTCCTAGAACATTACAAAAGCAAACAAGTACAAAATGCGCCGAAGTTTCTTCGGCGCAATCGAGTTTTCTGCACAGCGTTTAATCAAGGCTACCGAAAATAGATCTATCTTTCGGTGGTTTCGGTATAATGCTGTATGAACAGCGGCCCATGAAATTTTAACCACTGCCCGGTGGTGACCTGTCCTATATCATTGCCAGAAGCACGACTATGGCTAACTTTATTAAATAAAATAAAAACTAAAAAAATAAAAACTGAGGCTAGAGGGCTGCAATTTGTTATGTTTGATGATTGGAGGGTGGATGATCACCATACCAATTTGCAGCCCTCTAGCCTCAGTAGTTTTCAAGATCTGGGGGCAGACAGAAAAAGTGCGGACGGACAGACATATAGCAATCTCAATAGTTTTCTTTTACAGAAAATTAAAACAACTGTCTTAGAATTAACAGCATATTTAATGCTACAAAGTAGAGGGTACAGTCTTGGAAGAGTTGAATGCGTAGGACGATCAGAATTTTTAAAAATTATACATTGCACAATGAGTTAACTGCAAGACGATGCATATATAATGCAAAGATCAGAGATAAGAAATTATATGGAACTCGAGTTTTTGTCCTACTGTTTAAGATACAAGTCAGTCGCATAATATTCAAGGCATGACTGAATAAAAGGATGACAACATTTCCTCAGGAAATACGTCTTAGAAAGACGTCTTAGAAATGGTGAAACACCATGAAATGAACAAGTAAAAACAGCGCCGTCTTTTCTATACAGCATATCATCAAGGACACCGACAATATATCTATCTTTAGGTGGTCTCGGTATAATGCTGTATGAGCCGCTGCCCATGAATCTTCAACCACGACCCGGTGGTGGCCTATCCTATATCGTTGCTAGATGCACGATTATGGCTAACTTTAATCTTAAATTAAATACAAATTACTGAGGCTAGAGGGCTGCAATTTCGTATGTTTGAAGTTTGGAGGGTGGATTATCAACATACCAATTTGCAGCCCTCTAGCTTCAGTAGTTTTTAAGATCTGAGGGCGGACAGCAAAAGTGCGGACAATAGTTTTCTTTTATAGAAAACTAAAATTATGATATAATACACTGAAAACTTCAGACAGGCGTTTCAAAAAAAAAACCATGATATGAGATATATCCTTCATAGACTATAAAAAAGTTATCAAATTTAACAAATTGCCAATTAGACAAACCAACAACTGCCATTCATACGAAAAAATATTCATAAATATCTTTAAAAAATTTCCCCAAAAAGTTTGATAAATCCTTTCGTAGGTGGTGTGTCCTCCTTATAAAAAACAAAAAACTGCTTTCATGAAAAGCAACACAATGAATCAAAGCAACTTCAATGGCAAAGAATTCAAAAGCACAAGCAAACAAAAATACAGCTCGCCGTGTACTGCCCAAAACTCACATCCAAATTTAGTGGGCTATCATTTCGCATGCACAGCTCGTCATGCACTGGAAGCAATCGCCAAGTCTGGCACTGCATGCAGGCAAATGATATTTGGAAGGTGCTTCTGGCGGCCAACGGCTGGAATAAAATCCCAAAAGCTGATTTTTATTCGTTGCAAACGAAGAATTCTGAGGCATGACAAACCAACAGATTTTTTTTTTTTTTTTTTTTAGACTTTTGTTTTGTTTTATTGTGTATTTCATACTGCATTTCTCTCAGGACTGCAAAGTTGGGTTTGTCGCTTCTGCAGCTAGTTACTATTCATGCACAAAGTGTAAAGCAGCAAAGGCAGAAGACGAATTATAAAATGTACACACATCTATTATCATAAAGAAGACGGTCCCAACACTAAATACTCAAACAACCTCTGTTCAATTGTTCATTGCTTAACCTTTTGTTTATGTTTTTCTTCTCTCGTCCTTTCTTGCTCTTCCTGTGTTCTTGAGTAAACTTTTGTTTTAGTCTTGTTACTACTACGGTTTAAGTATGTCATGTGCCTATTCCCCTCGTTTTTATTTGTCTATAATTTATATGTATATATCGATGGTATAATGTGATTTTTTGTAAGAAGTTTTTTAATAATTGCCGCCTTGAAAATGCGACTATAGCAATTGTCGTGAAACGTCGGCATAATAAACAAATTGTAACAATGGTGCCATTTCCTTCGCCTCGAGATTATACATAAATTATATATATATATATATATATATATATATATATATATATATATATATATATATATATATATATATATATATATATATATATATATATATATATATATATATGTGATTGCCAAAAAATTTACCCATGTATAAGTGAGACAAACTTATATATGCATATATATATATATATATATATATATATATATATATATATATATATATATATATATATATATATATATATATAGAGAGAGAGAGAGAGAGAGAGAGAGAGAGAGAGAGAGAGAGAGAGAGAGAGAGAGATTAATCTCTGAAGACACAATCCACTTATAACGGTCACAGCACTTTGCAAAAGAGCACAAGCTAGGCCAACCGTCATTGACATTCCAACCATGCCCTGTAACATTGCCCATTTTAGGGTACACATACACCTGTTGGCTGAATGTCAAAGAACCGCTCATCTATCCTACATTTTCTTCGTCCCCTTTCTTCTTTTATAAGACTTCCTTCTTAACTGGAGTCAATCATCTTTTCATATTTCCTTAATGTGCCCAAAACACTAAAAAAACATTTCTTAACATGCCCAAAAACACAAAAAACACAGAGTTAATGAAGCTGATAAACATTCAGCAGATTTCTGTGTAAATTGACCAACGTCTTTGTAAATTTAGCAGATTTATCTATCAATTTTCATATATCTTTACAAATTTACCAGATTTCTCTATATACTGCCATCTTTTACTTCAACCCCAGATACGGCACAATTTTTGTCACCTCCCAAAATGAAACTTTAAGAAGAGTAAAAATTTACAATTATCGGAAAATAAATAAACATTCTCTATGTATGTGATGTAAATAAATAACTAAAAATGACTTATCAAGTAGATTTCCTTTTCCTTAGATATACAAATCCAAAGACTTAAGTAGGAGTATTCCCAGGAGACAGGTAGAATTGTGCGTTGAAGCTTTTTAAAAAGGTAGTTAATTAGCAGCAGGCAAGGGAGGGTTTGGGAGTACCCACCGCTAAGTACCACTCACTCATCCATTCATACCAATCTCATAACACCCGGAAACTCAAGTATTTCTCTCTTCGAGCATGAGTCTCTATACATCGTGCTGAACTGCTACTACGGGTCCTAAGGTGTCCAAAGGTCCTAATAAGCTGTCCAAAGGTCTTAAGATCCTAAGAAGAAGGATCCCAAGGGTCTTAAGAAGGTGTCCCAAAGCCCTGAGAAGGTGTCCAAAGATCGTAATAAGGTGTCCAAAGGTCCTAGGATCCTAAGAAGAAGGTGTCCAAGTGTCTCAAGAAGGTGTCCCAAAGTCCTGAGAAGAAGGTGTCCAAAGGACCTAGGAAGAAGGTGTACAAAGGTCTACGAAGATGATGCCCGGAGTTCCTAAAGGAAGATGTTCAAAAATCCTGAGAAAAAGTTGTCCCAAGATCCCAAGAAAAAGGTGTCCAAAGGTCTTACGGAAGTGTCCAACGGTCCTGAGAAGAAGGTACTCAAGGGATGTGGGCGACATCCCGAAGGCAGAAAGCAGTCGACGTGGTCTTACGATGTCACAACCCAGCCTTCAATACCTGTGGCACTACAAAGTTCCTCCTGAACATGAGTGTCACCGCAATGGCCCTGATTTCGTGAGTTCTCATCCGGGTTCACTAGTCATCTCCCGTTTTACAACGAAGACCAACCATGACATTTTTTACTGAACCAAATCAAAAGTACACGTCTGGTTGTATTCCGAGCTGATAACAACAGCGAGATCTACTAAACACAAATTTTGAAGTATCTAGCATGCATGTCTATAAAACCTTCGACTTACACCAACTACCCTTTAAGACGAAACATGGAAACTAGACTAATAAAGAAAGCAAGTGCAACAGCAGCCATTTCTTTTACTTCCTATTAGTTACTTCCTATTGGAGTTATTCCAGAACTATAACACATGCCTTTAATGCAACATATACCAAGTAACTCTATATACGTGTGTGTGTTTGTGTGTGTGTGTCAGCAAGCTTCATGTAATTCAAGTCCACACACAAATAACACTAAGCCCGCTACACACGATTACTTATCACTAACGACATCTGTTAAAACATTCACTTTTCTTCCTGGTAACTTCTTCTTAAGGAAAAGTTTTT
>NC_089746.1:11579694-11582194 GCF_040412425.1 Macrobrachium rosenbergii | reverse complement strand
TGCTCTGTTAATACAAAACTAAAAAAGTTGGTATTTCGGAACGTTTACAGGCGAATAGTGTGGAAAAAAGAAATTAACTTTGCTCCGTTAATACCAAACTAGAAAAGCTAGTATTTCAGAATGTTTACAAGCGACGTGTAAAAGAAAAAAAATAGATAGTGAAAATGAGTTACGATCAGCAGGGATATCTCCTTCAATATATCAGTGCATTATTCCTTCAATATACCAATGCATTATTAAATCTTCAAGAACGGTTTCCAGAAAACCAATTAATCGATTTCGTACGAAAAACCAAGTAAAAAATGCGCCGAAGTTTCTTCGACGCAATCGGGTTTTCTGTATATCGTATAATCTAGGCCACCGAAAATAGATCTATCTTTCGGTGGTCTCGGTATAATGCTGTATGAGCAGCGGCCCATGAAACTTAACCACGGCCTGATGGTGGCACGTCCTATATCGTTGCCAGATGCACGATTATGGCTAACTTTCACTTTAAATAAAATAAAAACTACTGAGGTTAGGGGGGCTGCAATTTGGTATGTTTGATGATTGGAGGGTGGATGATCAAAATACCAATTTGCAGCCCTCTAGCTTCAGTCGTTTTTAAAATCTGAGGGCAAACAGAAAAAGTGGGGACGGACAGACAAAACCAGCACAATAGTTTTCTTTTACAGAAAACTAATAAAAAAAGACCAATATCCGTCCACTTTCACAAACCACTTGATAACAGCACATTCTTCAGAGGGAAACTTCCACATTTTTAAAAGTTTATTCTCGTTTATGTAAAATTTTACTAATTTTCCAAAGGGCCATTTTGAGCTTGCACGTTCAGTATGCTACAAGATCAGAAACGTCAAAATTTAGGGCATGAAAGTATAGTTTAATAAGAAGACAAGTGCAAGGACGCAGGAATCTATTGCTGGAAGTCATGGCTACTTGCTTTTAAACTTTGCTCAGATTTAAATATAAAGAAAAAAAATTCTTGCCCATTCCTTCTTTCCATTAGGCGACGTAAAGTAAAAATTTCGGCTATAGGACATGATTGGCCATACTTCCGAATATTTCTCGTAATAGCATGACAAACTCTGCCCTAAAATGGAAAACTGCAGTATCTGCAAAATTTTTGAAATTGAGATATGCCACCTACTGGGCTCGTGAAACAGTAATACACAAGTTACTGCAGTTTCAGAATGATTCTTCAATGCTTCCCATGGGTGTTTAGGGGGTCACATTTGCAGTGTCTGCAAAATCAGTATTAAGGCAAGGGAAAACTGCAGTATCTACCATTTTTCTGTTTTGTATTTTTGCAGATACTGCAGTCTCCTATTTTAGGGCAGAACTAACCTTAGGGGAAAGGGAAACTTGACAATCAGAAATAAGTACTTAATAATCTCTCCATTTATTGTAAAAAAAGAAATCAAATAAAACAAAACTTATTTGGTGAATTTCAAAAAAGGAATCTCGAAGAGGACTCCGAGGGAAATTTATTGGATTTGTCAAGAAACGGAAAACTAAAGCTACGCCTTAACTTTTGAAGACCCACTATGATTTGTTTCTAACTTTAGGAGGCTTCTCGGTCTTATAAGACCTTTGGTTCCTTGACTAAAGGACGTATGGTTAACATTTCTTCCTCATTCATCTTTATATTCATTCGACAAACGTCATGAATACTGATTAGTTACTGCGTACTCTATCTTATCCCGATAACAACTTTCATAAAAGAATTTTAATGTCGTGAAAAAACTTTTCCTGTTTTAAAGCTAATTCACACACACACACACACACACACACACACACACACACATATATATATATATATATATATATATATATATATATATATATATATATATATATATATATATATATATATATATATATATACTTATACATATGTATGTCTGTATGTGTGTGTGCGTGTGTATAATATAGATTACTTGGTTTTCATGCGCCACAGCTCTTCTCTAATGAACATGAGAAAATTCTCATCATAATTAACGACTACACAAAAGTCACACCTAAACGCTTCAACAACCCAAGGGTACACAGGATACCACAAAAACTGAACTAAAATTTCAGTTCTAAATTCCCCTAACAACTCTGACCATCCTACTAGCATTTAACAGCTTACTGTTCCCAACAAGCAAACCAACAATCATCCACGTCGCGGTAAAAGTCTTCGCGTCCTATCCTGATGCAGCAGAGTTCTCCCCCACCCTCTCCCCCGGCCAAAAAAATAAAAAAAATTATCAGTCAACTTTCACCATCAACCAAAGTCTTTTGTCTCGCCCTGTTTACACATCCTTTTCTCCTGCGTTTCCTGTCTAAAGACCGTCCTCGATCTCTCCCTCCAGCCTCCGAAAGATTCTCGATTCAACCTTTACTCTGTTTGCCTTAGAGTTTAAGACCCCCTATGACCTACTTCCAGAAGTTGGGGAGAGCAATAATCACTTATCAGTCAGTTGGTCAAGAGAATCAATCATCAGGAGTCCGTTCTTAT
>NC_089746.1:11572194-11574694 GCF_040412425.1 Macrobrachium rosenbergii | reverse complement strand
CACAACTAAGCAAACACGTTGGAAGAAGAAAATTTAAAGCACAAAGACAAGGCATCATGGTTATCTTTATGAGCTTATTGGCATATCTTATTACCCAGTACGTAACCGGTCTCATATAATATCTTGGGCAAGGACTAGAGAGTTGATCAACGTATACTCCTGTTGTTTCTTATCTATCTTTTATATATATACATTCAGAAATTCAATGGAAATAATTAGCGAATTCAATATACGCGCATCTACAAGAGAGAGAGAGAGAGAGAGAGAGAGAGAGAGAGAGAGAGAGAGAGAGAGAGAGAGAGAGAGAGAGAATCGGGGGGGGGAGGTTTCAACCCATGGGGGGATGAGAATTTTTGCGTTAGGTCCTCCCGTCGATAGGTCAGTTCATAGGCTCACAGCAAGCCTCTTAAACCCTTTAGCACTTTACTGCACTTACAGGCCACCATTCGGCAAGAGCCCGTGCTGACACAGAGCCAGCATACTCAAAAACAACAACCAAGGGTCCACACCAGGCCTCTTAAACTCTTCCGTACCCTACTGTACTGGCCACCATACGGCAAGAACCCGAGCGGGGACAAAGCCTGCTTAATCTAAAGCAACCTAAAGCCTCTCATTCTTTTAAAGTGGTATGAATTTTAGCGAAGATTTGATACTCAATATACTAATGTCTGTTGAGAGAGATAATTGTGTAATCAAACCTTTCTTATTCCATACAGCCTTGAATAATAGCTGCCTGATTCCACTACCATATTTAAAACCAAGACAGGAAGATTCTTTTTAAAAGTGCAAGTGTATGCCTACGTTCTTTTTAAAAGAGCAATTGTATACCTGCATTCTTTTTCAAAGAGCAACTGTATGCCTACATTCTTCTTATAAGAGCAACTGCATGCCTACATTCTTTTTCAAAGAGCAACTGTATGCCTATTTTCTTTTTATAAGAGCAATTGTATGCCTACATTCTTTTTCAAAGAGCAACTGTATGCCTACATTCTTTTTATAAGAACAGTTGTATGCCTACATTCTTTTTCAAAGAGCAACTGTATGCCTATATTCTTTTTCAAAGAGCAATTGTATGCCTACATTCTTTTTAAAAGAGCAACTGTATGCCTATATTCTTTTTCAGAGAGCAACTGTACGCCTACATTCTTTTTCAAAGAGGAAATGTATGCCTACATTCTTTTTAAAAGAGCAAACTGTATGCCTATTCTTTTTAAAAGAGCAATTGTATGCCCACACTCTTTTAAAAATAGCAATGTATGCCTACATTCTTTTTAAAAGAGCAATTGTATGCCTACATTCTTTTTCAAAGAGCAATTGTATGCCTACGTTCTTTTTAAAAGAGCAATTGCAGCCTACATTATTTTTAAATGAGCAATTTTATGCCTACATTCTTTTTAAAAGAGCAGTTGTATGCCTACATTCTTTTTAAAAGAGCAATTGCATGCCTTGATTCTTTTTCAAAGACCAATTCTCTGCCTACATTCTTTTTAAAAGAGCAATTATATGCCTACACCCTTTTTAAAAGAGCAACTGCATGCCTACATTCTTTTTAAAAGAGCAATTGTATACCTAAATTTTTTAAAAGAGCAACTGTATATTTGCCTACATTCTTTTTATGAGAGCAATAGTATGCCTACATTCTTTTTCGACGAGCAATTGCATGCCTATATTCTTTTTAAAAGAGCAACTGTTTGCCTGCATTCTTTTTTACGAGAACAATAGTATGCTTACATTCTTTATACGAGAGCAATAGTATGCCTACATTCTTTTCCAAAGAACAATTGTATGCCTACATTCTTTTTAAAAGAGTAACTGTTTGCCTATAGTCTTTTTACGAGAGCAATAGTATGCCTACAGTCTTTTTCAAAGAGCAATTGTGTGCCTACATTCTTTTTAAAAGAGCAACTGTTTGCCTACATTCTTTTTACGAGAGCAATAATATGCCTACATTCTTTTTCAAAGAGCAACTATATGCCTACATTTTTCTTGTGTTATATAAACTCTCGTTGCATTCCCACCTTCTCTAAATTCTTCACACGGGTCACACCACTTTTGATCTATAACCCAGGGACGTGATCCATTCCCATGAGATAGCGACTTTCTTGAGAGAGAGAGAGAGAGAGAGAGAGAGAGAGAGAGAGAGAGAGAGAGAGAGAGAGAGAGAGAGAGAGAGAGATAAACGCGCATTTCATTTGCAATAACATTAATCTTAACTATGTAACAGTTGTACGTATATTATCCTAAAGAGACTAGTGGCAAGCATTTACCACCTTTCTTCACCTCATTAAGAGGCATTTTTTTTTTTTTTTTTTTTTTTTTTACAAAAAAGTCCTAGTTCTTTTATACTTTTTTTGTTAACCATTATTCCTTTCAGCAGGTCTTTTGGGTATTACTCCAAGCAATAAATTATATTTTCAGTTTTTCATACGTAAAATCCTTTGAATTTACTCCGCAATTTTCTCAAAGAGTGACGAAACAATACTCTGTAAACAAATATATT
>NC_089746.1:11519694-11567194 GCF_040412425.1 Macrobrachium rosenbergii | reverse complement strand
ACTTCTTAGATTTTTCAATCGGTCTCTGTTGAATTTCTTGATCTTAACACCACAACAGTGAACTATACCTCGCACTATCCCCATACTGCATAAATAAGGTGTTCCAAATTAAAGGGGTGGGTTACCGTAATGATATCAGTATATGTCAACAAATATAATTAAGAAAATAAAAATATGTCACTACAGTATACTTGAAAATCAAAGCTTTCACCAACTAGGACCTAGAATTCCCTAACACTCGAAGCTTTCACTAACTAGGACATAGAATTCCCTAACACTCGAATCTTTCACCAACTAGGACACTGAATTCCCTAACACTCGACGCTTTCACCAACTAAGGCATAGAATTCCCTAACACTCGAAGCTTTCACCTACTGGAACATAGAATTTTCTAACAATCGAAGCTTTAACCAACTAGGACAAAGAATTCCCTAACAATCGAAGCTTTAACCAACTAGGACAAAGAATTCCCTAACACTCAAAGCTTTCACCAACTAGGACATAGAATTCCCTAACACTCGAAACTTTCACCAACTAGACACAGAATTCCCTAACACTCGACGCTTTCACCAACTAAGGCATAGAATTCCCTAACACTCGAAGCTTTCACCTACTGGAACATAGAATTTTCAAACAATCAGAGCTTTAACCAACTAGGACAAAGAATTCCCTAACAATCGAAGCTTTCACCAACTAGGACATAGAATTCCCTAACACTCGAAGCTTTCACTAACTAGGACATAGAATTCCCTAACACTCGAAGGTTTCACCGACTGGGACATAGAATTCCCAAATACTCGAATCTTTCACCAACTAGGACATAGAATTCCCAAATACTTCCTGCTTTCACCAACTGCGACACAGAATTCCCAAACACTTGAAGCTTTCATCAACTAGGACATAAATTCCCTAACATTCGAAGCCTTCATCAACTAGGACATAGAATTCCCTAACACTCGAAGCTTTCACCAACTAAGACATAGAATTCCTTAACACTCGAAGCTTTCGCCAACTAAGACATGGAATTCCCTAACACTCGAAGCTTTCACCAACTAGGACATAGAATTCCCACACACTCCAAGCTTTCACCAACTAAGACATGGAATTCCCTAACACTCGAAGCTTTCACCAACTGGGACATGGAATTCCCAAACACTTGAAGCTTTCACCAACTAAGACATAGAATTCCCTAACACTCAAAGCTTTCACCTACTGGGACATAGAATTCCCTAACACTCGAAGCTTTCACCAACTAGGACACAGAATTCCCAAACACTAGAAGCTTTCACCAACTGAGACATAGAATTCCCAAACACTCGAATCTTTCACCAACTAGGGCATAGAATTCCCTAACACTCGCTTTCACTAACTACGACACAGAATTCCCAAACACTTGAAGCTTTCACCAACTAGGACATAGAATTCCCTAACATTCGAAGCTTTCATCAACTAGGACAGAATTCCATAACACTCGAAGCTTTCACCAACTAAGACACAGAATTCCTTAACACTGAAGCTTTTCCCAACTAAGACATAGAATTCCCTAACAATCAAGGCTCTCACCAACTAGGATATAGAATTCCCAAACACTCCAAGCTTTCACCAACTAAGACATAGAATTCCCTAACACTCGAAGCTCTCACCAACTGGAACATAGAATTCCCAAACACTCGAAGCTTTCACCAGCTCCGACATAGAATTCTCTAACACTCGAAGCTTTCACCTACTGGGACATAGAATTCCCTAACAATCGAAGCTTTCACCAACTAGAACATAGAATTCCCTAACACTTGAAGCTTTTACCAACTAGGACATAGAATTCCCAAACACTCAAAGCTTTCACCAACGAAGAACAGAATTCCCCAACAGTCTAATAACTGATATTCTTATTGATAAAATGCTATCTGGTGCTTTAACCATCTGTCAAAACAAGTTTTAGAATATCTCTGTTTACATGAGGACTTCCAATCAACTTCCTCTAATTCATTAGACTGGCCACTCAATATTTTTCATGTATACAGCTAGAATTCATTTCAACAAAATCCTCTTCACTGAAGTGTTTAAGTGATATGGTGGTCCACTGTAAAAGTGAAAGACAAATATGTACGGAGACGGAAAGGAATTAATAATGTACCCGTTTTACATTGTCAAGACAAGGGCGCACATACTTAAATAATGATATTACATTATTCCAGCATTTCCAAAAGAGAATTCACGTTAAATACAATCATTAAAAAACTAAACAAACTTACTAGTATTTTTGCTGTGAAGAAAATAACGCCGTAAGAGAGACAGCACAACAAATGTGCAAAAATTATGTTAAATTTAAACTTGCAACAAAAAATAAAATTCGCTTTCCTCAACTTTTCCTTACATGAATTAGATTCATCAAGTTTATCCCTTCTATTCAAAATACAAGCAGCAACCTTACAGCTAATTTATAGTCGTCCTCAATTCTTAAAACTCTCGTATAATCTTAATTTCCATTTCATTTCCACATTCCGGATTTACCCTGTTAATGAATGCCATTGCAGAATACCAGGAACCACCCACCCACCCGCATCCACCCGCACTCACACAAACGGTCGAGAGAGAGAGAGAGAGAGAGAGAGAGAGAGGGGAAGAAGGAGAGGGTGAAAGGGGAGAAAGAGGAGAGGGAGAGAGGGAGGAGAGGGGGAGAAGGAGAGGGAGAGAGGGGAGAAGGAGAGGGGAGAGGGAGGGAGGGGAGAAGGAGAGGGAGAGAGGGAGAAGGAGAGGGAGAGAGGGGAGAAGGAGAGGGAGAGAGGGAGGGGAGGGGAGAAGGAGAGGGTGAGAGGGGAGAAGGAGAAAGGAGAGGGGAAATGGAGGGAAAGGGGAGGGGAGAGGGAGCTGGAAAGCGGAGAGGGGAAAGGGGATAGGGAGAGGGGGAAGGAAATTGGAAAGGAGAGAGGGAGGAGAGGGGAAGGAGGAGAGGGGAAGGAGGAGAGGGCAAAGGGGAGAGAGGGGAAAATGCCTACAGGAAGTGGGCACCCGAGCGAGGGGAAAGGAGGGGGAGTTTTTAGCAGTTCCCACCGCACTATGCATCCCCTTTAAGGCCACCATGACCTGTCTTGTTTTCTTCCCATTCAGACGAGAATAACAACAGCAACAGTCGTTTGGGAGAAGACATTTCACTTTCACAATTTCAAAGAGAATTCGCTCTCACACTTTCAAAGAGAATTCACTTTCAAAGAGATTGCACTTTCAGAGATTACACTTTCAAAGAGAATTCACTCTCCCGCTTTCAAAGAGAATTCACTTTCAGAGATTGCACTTTTAGAGATTTCACTTTCAGAGAGAACTGGCTTTCACACTTTCAAAGAGAATTACCTTGCAAAGAGATTGCACTTTCAGAGATTTCACTTTCAAAGAGATTTCTCTTTCACACTTTCAAAGAGAATTCACTTTCACACTTTCAAAGAGAATTCACTTTCACACTTTCAAAGAGATTTCACTTTTACGCTTTCAAAGAGAATTCACTTTCAAAGAGATTTCACTTTCAGAAAGATTTCACTTTCATGCTTTCGAAGAGAATTCACTTTCACACTTTCAAAGAGGTTTCGCTTTCAATGGCTGCACGGAAGGTGTCTGTACCATCTTCGAAAAGTTTAAAACTTGAAAACTCGCTGCGAAAAAAAAAGGCGTGGTTTGACACACGGCTGAAGATTTAGGAACAATTGGCTGTAGCTTCGTCCGATCGCTTTACATGGCAACAGCAGCGGAAACGCTTAGCTAACTAGAAGCGAATTTAAACCTGCACGCATCAAAGGTTAGTAACATGCTACCGCCAATGCTAGCATCAAAAATATAAAAATGAACAATAAAATAATAAACAAAATCATTATCATCAATAATACGATTGAGAAAATTAATCTGCAAGCCAAGATATAGACTAAAACTACAAAAAAATATATAAAAAAACAAGTATCAAAAATAAAAACTGGGCATAAAAAAGAATACACACCATTACTATCATCATTATGAAGATGAAGATGAAAGAAAATGAGCAAGCCAAGATGAACAAATATTTTCCCTGGCCGTAACGAGACAGCATTTTTTTTAAATGCTTAATTATTCTTATAATAAATTAAACTTTAAAATGAAATACTTTTAAAAGACACAAAATACATATAAAGGCTTACAAAAAAGCATCTCCTACAAAACCGAAAGCAATCTTTAATCCTACGAGTCGAATCCATAAAGCAGAACGTCACTGACGAAGGCAGACGAGGAAGGACCGCGCCCTTCGTCGACCACGCCGTTTGAATCCCCACGGCCAGCAGCCTACATCACCAACGGCGCCACCATTACTCTTTAATTGCTCATTAGCAGGACCATAACAGCTCTAATCACAGGAAATCATTCCTGACACCGAGAGCGACACCGTCGTATCCATTTACTTGGGAAATGACGTGCGTACGGACGGAAATACGGACGGACGACCTTCCATGAATTACGACAGTGAATTAACGATGGCAGAGCGTAGCAGCAGCGAACGCTTTTGCAACAATGCAACACTGACAGTGCCGCTTTAATAAACGCCTTTCAATCCGAAGCGTAAGAACGATCTAACTTTATATGCACGCGAGCTTATATGTTTTGTTTTATTCTCATCTAGCAACCGTTTCCCTTTAGAGAGAGAGAGAGAGAGAGAGAGAGAGAGAGAGAGAGAGAGAGAGAGAGAGAGAGAGAGAGAGAGTTGGAATCTGATACAGGGGATAAGGATGGATGCAAGTCATGCGTTTCTAACACCTCCTCCCCTCCCTTACAGTAACCACCTTCCTAGGCTCCCATACAGAAAGAGGAACGCCCAACAGCATGGAGGTAGAGCAGTTTTTTTTTTTTCTGGTCCTCAGGCGAATCGAACTGGCATAGCCTGTTTTCAAAGTTCACCAGGGTACACACCCGGCTTGGGATAAGATTTACTCTACACACACACCCACACTATATGATATATATATATATATATATATATATATATATATATATATATATATATATATATATATATATATATATATATATATATATATATATATATATATATATATATATATATATATATATATATATATATATATATATATATATATATATATATATATATATATATATATATATATATATATATATATATATATATATACTCTTTCAGATTTCATTTCTCCAAGATTGATTATTTCAAATTTCATTCCTCCAAGAATAATTATTTTAAAATTCCTTTCTCCAAAAGTAATAACGTTATAATTTAACTTCTCAAAGAATAATTATTTAAAAATGTAACTCCTTCAAGAATAATACCCTCTCTCCTAAATTCATTGCTCACATTCTTTCCTAACTGTTCACTGCTCTTACTCTTTCAATTTTAATTTTCTTTAGGTCCTTACTCCTATTTTAATACTTTACAACAACATAAATCCCTTATATACCTTTCAGCAAAACCTGTAAGAACTCCACTTTCAATTTTAAACTCATTTCATAACGTTACGTTTTTGTTGTATTTGTGTTTTTGTGCTGAATCCTCTGTCAACTGCAGAAAAAAATACGCACACTTCCAAGAGCACCTGTCAGAGTGATGTCACTAAGATTCAGGTAAAATGGCTTGTTACAAACAAGACGAGAGAGAGAGAGAGAGAGAGAGAGAGAGAGAGAGAGAGTCTCTTTCTCCTCCACTCCACCCATAACATTCTCTCATACGGAGGGCATTAGCGTGGGACATCGAAAACTGTCTAGGCTACATATATCCTTTTTTTTCTGTGGTGCATCACTATATTGTGATCGGAAATAATGAGTAAAAAGCCACAATAATGTAAATGACAAACTGTATTTTTCCAAGATACAAAAAAATACAAAAAAAATGATAAAAACAAGGGAGCTTTCGACCGTTTGCTACAGTCTGTTATTTACATTATTGTGGCTTTTTACTCACTATATCCTTTTTTATAAGCATTTTTTTTTATTTGTACTATTTTTTTTGGGGTGGGGGGGCGTGTACGCGGTTGGTGGTAAGTAAGGGAAAGAATGACGTATGATGTTCTTACAGATTGCGAAACTAATTTGAATATCTAAATTTAGCAGACAGTGGTTTAAACACTTCGGCCAGCCTTGGTATCATGAGCTGACGTCATCAATTCAGGATGGCTCCAGGGTCAAGTTTCAGAAGATGAAGTTTACAGACCCATTTTTGCATTCCCAATTTCCATTTAAGTTAGAGGATCCATTCGAATCCTTTTTTTTCCAATGGAGTCCTTTTCCATCTAATATCTTTGAATCTACTACTTCATAATCCTATTTTCACTGGAGTCCTTTTCCATCTAATATCTTTGATCTTATACTTTAACAAATCAGGGTTTTTTTATATTTCTTTTCCATCCACTATATTCTATTTAATTATTTCATAAGAAAACTTTTTTTTTTTACTGGATTCCTTTTCCATCTAATATCTTTGATTTTATACTTTAACAAATCAGGTTTTTTCTAGATTTCTTTTCCATCTAATATATTTTATTTTATTATTTCATATGAAATCCTGTTTTTTTTCACTGGATTCCTTTTCCATCTAATATCTTTGATTTTATACTTTAACAAATCAGGTTTTTTTCTAGATTCTTTTCCATCTAATATATTTTATTTTATTAATTCATATGAAATCCAGTTTTTTTCACTGGATTTCCTTTCCATCTAATATCTTTGATTTTATCCTTTAACAAATCAGGTTTTTTTTTCTAGATTTCTCTTCCATCTAATATATTCTATTTATTATTTCATATGAAATCCTGTTTTCTTTTCACTGGATTCCTTTTCCATCTAATATCCTTGATTTTATACTTTAACAAATCAGGTAACAAATCAGGTTTTTTTCTAGATTTCTTTTCCATCTAATATATCTTATTTTATTATTTCATATGAAATCCTGTTTTTTTTCACTGGTTATCTAATATCTTTGATTTTATACTTTAACAAATCAGGTTTTTTTTCTAGATGTCTTTTCCATCTAATATATTTTATTTTATTACTTCATATGAAATCCTGTTTTTTTTCACCGGATTCCTTTTCCATCTAATATCTTTGATTTTATACTTTAACAAATCAGGTTTTTTTCTAGATGTCTTTTCCATCTAAATATATTTTATTTTATTATTTCATATGAAATCCTGTTTTTTTTACTGGATTCCTTTTCCATCTTATAACTTTGAATTTATACTTTAACAAATTAGGTTTTTTTTCTAGATTACTTTTTCCATCAATTCTATTTTATTATTTCATATGAAATCCTTTTTTTTTACTGGATTCCTTTTCCATCTAATATCTTAATTTTATACTTTAACAAATCAGGTTTTTTTCTATATTTCTTTTCCATCTAATATATTTTATTTTACTACTTCATAAATCCTGTTTTTTTTTTCACTGGATTCCTTTTCTATCTAATATCTTTGATTTTAAACTTTTAGTAAAGCGATGTGTTCCTGAATGTCATAAATCTTTAGGCATTTTTCTTTATTTTTTTTAATACTTAAAAAATGTTACTTCTAAAAATCAGGCCTGGAATTCATATTAATGGGTTCGTAGTGTCTTACGCATGCATATTTACAAATACAGGATTCAATCGCAATATCATTAAAAGCTTAATTAATATTCATAGATTCTATGATCACCACGGGTACCCCTCACTGATATTTTGAAAAATCATCGCGCTTCAAAACTTCCACGCATATTCACCGAGAAAACACAATTAGGCTGTAAAAAAAAAAAAAAGTAAAAACCAATATTCCAATCAGGAAAGTGTCCACCCGTGATTTACTGAATGAAATTAACTGTGGAAAATATTAACCAGACTCCGACATTCGTCCTGCAAAATACCTCTGAGGCGGAACAAGAAATTGCGAACACAAAACTGCAACTGTTT
The DNA here is from genome assembly GCF_040412425.1 of Macrobrachium rosenbergii. Classification (NCBI taxonomy): domain Eukaryota; kingdom Metazoa; phylum Arthropoda; class Malacostraca; order Decapoda; family Palaemonidae; genus Macrobrachium; species Macrobrachium rosenbergii. The sequence continues at coordinate 11,559,270 of NC_089746.1, read as the reverse complement.
CGAAAGGCAATATATAACGTCTCGTTTGCATCTGAATTATTGTCCAGGCCGTGTTTTGTATATCTGTGATTCAATGGTTTCGAGATTATTCATTTTTAAGTTTTCTGTAAAAGAAAACTATTCTGCCGGCTTTGTCTGTCCGTCCGCACTTTTTCTGTCCGCCCTACTGAGGCTAGAGAGCTGCAAATTGTTATGTTGGTCATCCACCCTCCAATCATCAAATATAGGAAAATGCAGCGCTCAGTAGTTTTTATTTTATTCAAGGTTAAAGTTAGCAATAATCGTGCTTCTGGCAACGTAACAACACAGGCCATCACGGCCGGCAGAGAGTTTCATGGGCCGCGGCTCATACAGCCATACAGCATTATACCGAGACCACCGAAAGATAGTTCTATTTTCGGTGGCCTTGATTATAGCTGTAGCGGCTGTACAGAAAACTCGATTACGCTAAAGAAACTTCGGCCCATCATTTACTTGTTTTTTCCTGAAACGACGGAGGTCTAGACGAAAGTATGATGAGCGAGATTTATAATTTTTTATTTATTATTCTTTACATCAATGGCACATCACATGAGCGGGTTTCTGACGATGCTGTGCAATCATTTCTGGTGATTTTACTTTTGCATCTTACTTTCTCGACTAAAATGTGATGCGATACATCTTCTCTGAATATCGGCAGCGCTTTCGCCTTATCTGTACGTGATTTGCAATGTATGGTCAAACAGAGCGTCTACTTGATTTATATGTTTATACAAACGCGTATATAATACATACGTATATATACATACATACACACACATAGGCTATACATATAATATATAGACAAATACAAGATCACCAGTAAGAGGCCGTCTTTCTTGAAGAATTAAACCCGAGTCTAGTAATGCTTTTATGCAGTCGCTTTCAAAATAATTAATTGTAAATTTCATTTATAACAAACACGCAACATGCCATTCATATGTTTCAAAAGCGTATATTTATGCGTACAGAGCTGTTCAATCTGAATTGTCCCAAAACAGTGGTTTCGTTCAAGCCCTCACAAGGTTTGAAATCACTGAAACTTAAGGGCTAAGTATCTATCTCAAAGGTAACTACGTGTTATTTCATATACAATAATTGTACATGTGATACCTAGCATTTAAAATTCTGTGACCAATATAACACTGGGATAACTGTACCGATGCAATTAAAATTTTATGACCAATATTGGAATCACTGTACACAAGCATTTCAAATTTTGTGACCAATATAATACTGGGATAACTGTACATTAGCATTTCAAATTTTGTGACCTATATAATATTGGAATCACTGTAAATAAGTATTTCAAATTTTGTGACCAATATAATACTAGGATAACTGTACCTAAGCATTTAAAATTTTGTTACCAATATAATATTGGAATCACTGTACACAAGTATTTAAAATTTTGTGACCAATATAATACTGGGATAACTGTACCTTAGCATTTAAAATTTTGTGATCTATATAATATTGGAATCACTGTACATAAGCATTTCAAATTTTGTGACCAATATAATATTGGGATAATTGTAAGTCAGCATTTCAAATTTTGTGACCAATATAATACTGAAATCACTGCTTTACTTGAAATCTTTTGTGAATTTCTGTAAATAGATAAACAAAAGAAAGCTACCGATATTAGACTTGTACGACTCATCTGATGCCCAATTCTGAATTTCATAAGACAACTTCCGTTTAGCATACTAGCCTACTTCCGGCATCTTAAGAGCAGAGAAAAGAATGCAAAAGTATACATAAATTGTAAAGATACATATTCAAGGACTCAATCTTAAATAAGCTTTGCTTAACAGGCCAGGGTAAGGACTTCACCTGAAAGCTTCAACTCAAAGATACAGAAAATAACAATCTTGAAAATTATGTTACCGAAGCTTGGTACAAAAATACCGCTCCTAGATTTATGTCGGGCAAATACTATCGCATATGCTAATACCGACGCATTTCTGCCTAATTATAATTCATTCCTCGTATTCGGAACTCCTGTTGCTTAATTAGGCAATTAATTACTAGGGTAACTGTATTAAATGTCAGCTAATGCTACTTCAAAATTCCTAGTATAATCAACACGCTATTTTATAACGGTGAATATCCGGGCCAGCTTTTATAGCGACATGATTAATTTATCTATTCAGTTTCTCGAAATTTCATTGCAAATATAAAAAAAACAGACTAACCTTCAAGGCGCCTAGAAAAGATATAATCCTCTCTGCTTTCTCAGAATTTCTTTTCAGAAGAGGAAAGGAGTGTTCTGACGTCAGAAAGCATGACTCTTCCATCTTCATATTGAAAAGAAAAAACTAAATGACGAAAGTCTAAAAAATTTTTGTCTTTGAAACTTTTCAGAAGCTTCATGAGTTCAGTCCAGCGGACGACTTCTCTGAGAAAGATGACATTTTACGCGCTACAATTTTTTCTCACTGGAAAAATGACATGGCTGTTTATTTTTAAGAGAAGCTGTTTAATACTTTATTACATGACAAAGGACTGATCATAATTATACGAATACTGAAGCGCTCTTCAGCAAATACCTATTTTCATTACAGAGGAGGCAGGAGATATTCATCACAAAGTAAAGGAGGCCTCTCTCTCTCTCTCTCTCTCTCTCTCTCTCTCTCTCTCTCTCTCTCTCTCTCTCTCAAACCAAAACGATTCTGGAATAAAAACTCCATCTGGTCTTGAAAATTAAAGACTTTCCTCGATGACAAAAAAAAAAAAAAAAAAAAAAACTCGAAAACATTAAGATTCTTATACAAAAAATTTTTTCTGTTCATGAGACAAGAAAAAATCCCTTATAACCATAGCAGAAGACTTGGAAATATCAACAAGAAAAAAACCCAAAGGTAAATAAAATCCACTGATAAGCCCCTAACATCCTGAAAAAAAAAGAACCTCAACAACCACTGACATATATATAACTCTCCTCTCCCATACCATCGGAAAGGAATGCTGAAAATGGTCTTAAGTCTCCTGACTTCTACTTAAGAGGCTACCACTGAATACTTACAGCATATAGACGAAACACTTGAGAATCTCTCTAAGTATCTACACACACACACACACACTTAAGCGACCTAAATGATCCGGCCTCCTTTCAAAAAGGAGGAATATATGGTAAAGTGGCAAGTACACAAAAGGAGGTCAAACCGAAAAGAGATTACAGGAAAAAAATAAATGGACAAATGAAAAAAAAAAAAAAATCAGAGATGAAGGGCAAATATAAACAAGTAAAAAATGCGCCGATGTTTCTTTGGCGCAATCGAGTTTTCTGTACAGCGTATAATGCTGTATGATCCGCGGCCCATGAAACTTTAACAACGGCCCGGTGGTGGCCTGTCCTACAGCGTTGCCAGACGTACGATCATGGCTAACTTTAACCTTAAGTAAAATAAATACTACTGAGGTTAAAGGGCTACAATTTGGTATGTTTGATGACTGAAGGGTGGATGATCAACATATCAATTTGCAGCCCTCTAACCTCAGTAGTTTTTAAGATCTGAGGGCGGACAGAAAGAGTGCGGACAGACAAAGCCATCTCAATAGTTTTCTTTGACAGAAAACTAAAAGGTCATGAATAACAGTGATCTCACATTCTGAACGCAAATATATACTGAAAATTCTTATGGTACATATAGAACCTACTGGACAATTTTTTTTTACCATATATGCAAGTAATCGTAACAACCACAATGCCCTCTGAACCTCTCGATTTCTTCACACTGTTTGGATACGCTTGTTACTACGAAGCCTAAGATCCTAAAAGACAGCAAACGCGAAACACAAGCAAACTTACATAAAGCTTTCATCGATGATCATCTGACCATTTTCCGAAGTTCACACAACTCACCTGAAAGTAAAAAGGAAACAGTGGTTAACTTTCTCACCGATAACCAAGTACATGTAATCAGTGATATTGAAATAAAACAAATACAAATATTTATATAAAAGAACATTTAGTACAAACAACACTTCCGTCACGGGAATTTTCCAAAGAACAGCTGAATTTATGCATGCATTTATACCGTAGGAGTTACAACACTAAAAGGAATAGGTCAACTTCACAAGTCTACGGTATGGACGACCATGAATTAATTTTCCTAAGATTATAAACATTCGATAGTGGACGAGACTACTTCCATGGCGAAAAATCGTCAAATTTTCATCTGTCTACATCAAACTAACTAACAGGGGAATCAACCAAAGACTCCGTTACACAGATTAATTCGACCCCGTTCACAAGTTTTCGATACGCTCTGGTACCAGATTGCAATCATGGGTAAAAACATTATCCTTCCCAACTCCATCGTCACAGATAATTACGTACTAGGAATATGATCTCTAGTTCTGTTTCCTAGACACATGGATTAACAAGCGTTCTAAAAAAAAAAAAAAGTTTAAATTCATTTATAGTCTGGATCACTGAAATTATACCAATTCAAAACTAAACAAGAGGAGGTACCTAAGTCTACTCATATGGAACAAATTAAATCCATAAAGCTCCGACTCCCGTAGATCTTCCCTTTCCAGAAGATAAAGAGGAGGAAACAGTTAACAAACCCCAGGGACAAAGAGGAGATACTTCACACGGCTTTGTGACTATAACGTCTTCACTCGACCTTCCTCTCTCTCTCTGTATTCTTCCGAGGTTTCTATAAAACGTCTTCTCTCTCTCTCTCTCTCTTTGTTTCCCTCCGAGATTGCTATATAACAACGTCCTTTCTTTCTCTCTCTCTCTCTCTCTCTCTCTCTCTCTCTCTCTCTCTCTCTCTCTCTCTCTCTGAGGTTGCTATAAAACGTCTCTCTCTCTCTGAAGTTGCTATAAAACGTTTCTCTCTCTCTCCGATACCTGTCAACCTGACCCACTTCTCACATGACTAGCTTTATTGCTCTGGGGCATTTCCCAACTAAACAACCAAGAATGTAGGGGGTAGGGAAGAGCCAAATGTGTTTTTTACTTTTATTTCTAAGAAAAGTGAGGAAAAACTACTTTATTTCTCAAACAGGTGACAGAAGACTTTCTCCTACACTCAGTATATTCCATATATTTTTTTTAATTGAAACTTTTTCTAAATGACTGGAATTTTAAGTAATGCCGTGACATTGCCAAAAGAAAAAAGAAACTATTTCTCAAACAGGTGATCGAGTACCTTCTTCTCCTAATCTCAATATATTCACAATATTTCATTTTCTTTTTTTTAATCAAAACAGTTTCTATAAATGACTGGAATTTTAAATAATACCACGAAAATGTCAAAGGATAGAATGACTGCAGAGTGCACCATTTATAAATCAATTTTCATCAATCGAGCGTCCAACTAATATTGGAAAAATTCAACTAATGTTTCCCGAAAGGCGGAGTGAGTACGCTAGAGAGTTGGGCACTTGTTAAGTCGTAAAGTTTTAACACCTGATTCGTTTTCTTCATGAAAACTTTGCATATGGTTACGAAATCATACTTCTTTTTAACGCTGATTTTAAAACTGGTTTTAATTCTGGTTTTGGCTTAGGTCGAACAATTATATTACACAACTTTCATTAAACATAAATATATGATGATTTATACAACATCCTGACAACGTCTGATGTGGAGACTTTTATTTTATTCTTTATTGGTGATATTATTGTAAGTTTTGAAACTATGAAGAGTAAGCTACTATACATAAACCATACAACTGCAAATATAGTTATTCTAAAACCATATGAAAAACATAATGGCTGCTAACCTTAAAGGATTTGTTGTTGATGATCCTAATTTTTTGAAGTTGTTGATGATCCTGAAATTTTATATAAGTCGTAATACTGTGTTTATGCCATTCAGCTTCGTGTTTTCTTAGCTGCGTACATAGCTATGAACACAATACCTGTTTTCTAATGTGTGTACCTTCACTTGTTCTTTTACTTTAATATACACGGTTTTTCTCACTTAAGAATATTCACTTATAGATAAACATTCTTAGGAAATAAATGGCACTTTTGGTTTTTCCACATAATTTTTTTTTATTACATCTGGGTTAATAATAAACGGTACAATCATGCACAAAATTCGTCATTCCATGGAAGCCTACCTGGAAAGTAGAAGGCAATTTTGGGCTTTCACATAAACATTCGTATATTCTGAAAAATAACAAACGGCAGAATCATGCAAAACATTCGTCACTGAACTACATTCCATCCTTTTGGTAATTATTGCACCATCATCCACTTTTGAGTGCTACCCAGTTTAATATGTTCTCCTCGTTAATGTCTCAATTAATATACCGTTTATTTGATGTATCTCCATTATATCACACTTTACTACGTGTCCTCATTCTGCTCTTATTCCCTTTTTATTTTCCTGTACTATTCCTGTTTTCTGTCATTTATTCTGCCAATTGACAGTTAATCAAAACAGGACTTTTTATTATTTCGAGATGTCTAAACAAAAATCCATTAGGCAGCAAGAATGCTTTGCTGTCACGTGACTTAAATCTTCATTTTAACTATTCAGTGATCAAAGGCGCCGATACCTTTTAAGTCTGACATGAAATCTTAATAAAAAAAAAAAGACCTTCGGAATCATACTTCCTCTTTCTCCTCTTCTCTTAAACACAAACAAACACAGAAATAAACAAACGCCATTCACACTCACAGTTCCAGAAAGGCATCCCGACGCCCTTACGACATCTCGCAACAAGGCGATATTTTCAATAACGCCCAGACGTCAGGCATTATTGCATTCCTCATTCATACGTTTCGCGTTATGCTGAGATCACAACCCCCTGTTATTTTATTACGCTTTCCACCCGACTTCAAAAGGAGACTGAATCTCTTGATGTCATCAGCTTGCTGCTATTTCTGCGTTCCGTTTTTCAAAAGGACGAGGAGAACTATAAACGGAGAGACAAAGATTAATTACACACCGAGATACTCAGCCAATTACTCACTTAGACATGACAAGAAGGATGAAAATTACCCTTCTCATACGAAGCGATATGGATGAAAAGGTAATGAGAGAGAGAGAGAGAGAGAGAGAGAGAAGAGAGAGAGAGAGAGAGAGAGAGAGAGAGAGAATGATTTCGAAGGCAAACCCACTTAACCATTCGACTAAAAAATAAAATGATAAAGGATGAATATACTGGTGAGTTAAATAAATCAAATTTTACATATCCATTCAGCAGAGAGAGAGAGAGAGAGAGAGAGAGAGAGAGAGAGAGAGAGAGAGAGAGAGAGAGAGAGAGATTCTGAAGGAAAGGCACTGTGCAATTCGACTGAAAACAAAACTATTTAACAAGAATTAATTGTCTTCCGTAAATAAATTTTATCCATTCAGCAGAGAGAGAGAGAGAGAGAGAGAGAGAGAGAGAGAGAGAGAGAGCCCTAAAAGCAATTCTATAACGCCCTAGAAATCCTCGATGACCACAATAAAGTACGCTATAACAATAAAATACAGTCAAATAAAACAGGTGAACGTGGATGACAAGGCGGGGCGGTACTTAGAGGAGATAATGATCTGACAAGATGGGGAAGGACAAATCCCCTAAGACATAACACTAACAGAAAGTGAGAAAGAATTCTCAAAATGATTACATAAAATAAATTTACACATGCCCGCCAGAGCGCATGGAAGCAGGAATATAGCCTATATACCTCTATATATATAATATATATATATGTATATGTATGTGTACATATATATATATATATATATATATATATATATATATATATATATATATATATATATATATATATATATATATATACTGTATATACAGTATATATGGGTGCTTGTGAATATACATAAAATTTCTAATAACCTCAATGCCCTCTTAACTTCTTGGTTCATAAACTCATCGAGAAACAAATAAGTAAATAAATAAATATATAAAAATATACACACATATATACATACATACATGCATACATATAAACACATATAGCAAAACTAAAATGTCCTCCAAAAGTAATGACACTAAAAAAAAAATGGCCACCACAACAAAAATGGCGCGAGGTTATACGTGCGTCAGGCAAGGGGGGATTACTTAACGCCAGACACCTAGCCATCTAAAAAGTGGGCTAAGGCATTGGGGGGAGGGGGAGGGGGAGGGGGAAAGATGGAGGGGAAGGAGAAGGGGAGAGAGAGAGTGGTTTTTACAGCCCCTAAATATAAGTAAAAAGGAGCAATCCGCGGTGCACGAGGAGTTCTCAACGACCCACATCTAAACTTTTGCAGGGATACGACTCGGGCGGGCTGAAATTAGCACTGTATATTCCCCATTCGGTGCCCCGGTGATGTTTCACCATTTAAAATAAACCTTGCTCGGAGTTCCCTACTGTGAGTGTACGTTTTTCATTCAACTGACCGGCGAATAAAATGTGAGTTTTTATTGTAAAGAAATGGTTTGATAATATATTGGCAGGACAGATCTTATATATATTCACTCGACCTAAACAAAACAAATTAGAAAGAAATTTATATTTTTCCTAACATAATTGAAGGTTACTGGAACCAAAACTTACTTCGTACAAGAAAAGAACAATACAAAATATATAGAGAGGAAGTAGCGCTATCCTATGTAAGAAAGAACAGTGCCAAAACTTTATCTTATTTTTATTCAAAGTTAGTCCACGAGGACTAACTGTAAGCACATGTAAGAAAAAATTATACAATAAAAATCCCGATTTATATAAGATGCTCAAGTCCTGATGACAACAGATCAGTATTGACCTTTGAAACTTAAAAAAAAATGAAGAACAAACACATTGAGAAACACAAACAGCAGTTGGGTTTTAATGTCTCCAAACTGAAGGGAGGGGGGGAGCATGACAATCTGAAACTGTTTGAGCTTCTAAATATATTTGTTCTCCAATTGTTTTTTTTTCCAAGCTTAAGTCAAGTCCCCAGGACAAAACCGACCTTTCTGAAAAGAGAAAAAAAGCCCTACAACAATTATAAAACTCGAGACTCAAAACACGTCACAGCAACTCGGATCTCGATGCCAAAAGACACACTGGGTGCCTAATCCTTTCCTCCTACAAATACCTCCAAAAGAAATCTTGAGAGAGACTAAACCTGGCACATAATAATTCTGGCTCTTAACAGTTCCTTTTCCCCTGACATTCCGAGCCTGAAAACTCATTAACCTTCTCCATAATGGCGTAATCTCTTTCATCTCTACTGAGCGCACTCATACTCGCGATTCCTCGTGAGTTACACACCTCATAAGCCGTCAAGTGTCACTCATTAAGGCTTTAGGAGAGACCGGCTCATTCTGGGCGATTTCTTAAAATTTGGCAACAGGTGTAAGCCCAACTCAGACCTTCAAAAAAGAAGAAAATAAAAGAACTCACGTTCGCGCAGTTTTTTTTTTTTTTTTTATGTCTGCGAACATGCGAAAAGAAATAATACAGACGAGACTCTAAATATGTAAAAAAAATAAATAAATAAATAAATATATAAATAAATAAATAATGAATAGGTCTAAATACAATTAAATATATGGAGAACTTTCAGTTGCTACAAATCAAGGTTTAAGGAGACTATAACGTAACATCAAACTTTCATGTCTAATTTTCAAGTCCTGGTAATAATAATAATAATAATAATAATAATAATAATAATAATAATAATAAAATGGAGATTCTGAATCTTTTGTCAATCAACTTTCAATAATAATCAAAGATTACCTCCAATTTCAATTACGATGAGACGGTCTACATTTAAACGGCCAATTGAGCATTAATGACTATGTTCTCTCTCTCTCTCTCTCTCTCTCTCTCTCTCTCTCTCTCTCTCTCTCTCTCTCTCTCTCTCTCTCTCTCCAGCCCGGAATGCCAACCACGACAATCGAATAAAAATCTGACACATAATTCAGTTTTACGTCAACAAAGGCAGAGTGGGTTTCAAGGAAGCTCACCCATGCCGTTTCTTCTCTACAAGGATCGAACCTGGGCCTCCACGGTTGTACGCTGAAAGTGTTACCACTACACTTCAAGAGAGAGAGAGAGAGAGAGAGAGAGAGAGAGAGAGAGAGAGAGAGAGAGAGAGAGAGAGAGAGAGAGGTAATCGACTTTAATTAAATCATCTTTATATATAAATAAATAAATAAATAAATAAATATATATATATATATATATATATATATATATATATATATATATATATATATATATATATATAATATATATATATGTGCTGAGTGAGACTTACATATTATACTAGAGAGCGAGAAAGAGAGAGAGAATCGACTTTAATTAAATAATCTTTTATGTATTCATAGATTGGAAATTTTCCCTTCTCTGACCATCGCAGGAAACAAAGCGATAAATAAAAACAAAGGCAAATTAATAACGGACAGAACAGGCAGTGTAAAAGAATGACGCAAACGCCATTTACTGGGGAGTAACGAATTACACTTTGCGAGTAATGTTCTGTAAAGAACGGTTCATAATTCAATCTCATTATCTTTTAAATGTTAACCAACACGAAGATAAAATATGCAAAACGAAATGAAATTTGGGCTTTTATCATGAGTCCTACTTCTGTTATATAACTGTTAAAATTGGCAGATCCCGTATTCTGGTTAACTGATATCCCTACGTTTAAATTAGCATCTTTAACTGGGCTTTTATCATCAGTCCTATTTGTGTTATAACTGTTAAATATGGAAGATTCCATGTTTTGGCTATATGATATCCCTTCATTTAAAATAGCATTTTTAACTACCTTCGTGATCATTGCACACATAAGTTTCTAAGGGATGCCAGCACAGACCAACTGTAATTAATAAGAAGAGGAAGACCCGTATGAGAGAGAGAGAGAGAGAGAGAGAGAGAGAGAGAGAGAGAGAGAGAGAGAGAGAGAGAGAGAGAGAGAGAGAGAGAACGCCTTATGCACAATGACACTATTGCCTTCTTATTTCAAAACGATGCTAAATAAGTCTTCATAATACTCAACATTACCATCATTCTGCTTCACCAATCGTAGACAGCCTGAAGTTCAGAAAGGCAACATCATCATCTAAAGTTTATAAAAAACCCTAACCGTCTCCCAAAGTCTCCTGAAGTTCAAAAAATCGTATCGCCCTCTCCCAAAGTTCAAAGAAGCATATTACCGTCACCGTCCGCCAAAGTTCAAAGAAATGTAGCTCAAAGAAATATATGACCGTCCCCCCAAAGTTCAAAGAAACTAACTTAACGAAATATATCAACATCTCCCACGGTTCTAAGAAACATATCACCATCGTCTCCCAAAGTTTGAAGGAAGCGTATCTCGCCCGCCTCCCTGCGAAGGGCGCCCTTTGCAAACACCTTGAACACGTAGCGGGAGGAGGGGCAAGCGTTCTTCTTCTTCTCCTCCTCCTCGCAGACACCTTGAAATGCTCCCATGATACCCGGAGATAAACAAACACGATGTTTACACAGACCCCCATCCAAACACGTCTGGATCTTCACTCGGGCCTCGATTAAATGCCGGTTCGTGATGGTGGTAGCGGTGGAGGCGGTGGTGGTGTTGGAGGTACTACTCGAGAGGCCACATTCATGCAACATTTCAAAATTAGGGTTTGCTTTCTCATAACATTAAGTTCGCAGTCGCCCCCCACCCCCGGGGCTTACCCTAAACTTTCCCAGCCTCTTGACCCACCTGGTGTTTGCTCTGGGTACATAATGATGACCTTGGGAGTTTCAGTGTTAGCTAATCGCCATAAATTTATAAGTGTTTCTTAGCTTTGTCTCCTTGTTTATAATTACTAATATACTGTCATATTAAACCTAATTAACTTGGCTGTATACGGATGAAACTTAATTCAATTCTATTTGGAAATGACTGACTAATTAGCTCTGAACTAAAACATGACAATAAGTAATTCCGTTTTTTCCTTATTTATTTTCCTACTTCCTTTACAGGCTAGCCTGGATAAAGGCAACAGGTGTGCATTATCGAGCAAGAAGCTTTCTATTGTCACTGAAGAGAAAAACCTGTGAGGCTGCAAAAAAATAACAAATATCATGCCCTTTACATAATTCAATACAGCTACACATTCCAGAATTCTTCCACTGGAATCCTGATCAAATTCAGAAAAAAATTCCTACTCCTTTCAAAAATGCTGGAATACACAGCATTCAAAAGTAAGAAAAAATTCCTACTCCCGTAAAAAGACTGGAATACATAGTTTTCAAAGATAAGAAAAAATTTCTACTCCTTTAAAAAACACTGGAATCCACAGCTTTCAAAAATAAGAAAAATCCCTACTCCTGTAAAAAAAATAATGGAATACACAGCTTTCAAAAATAAGAAAATAATCCTACTCCTGTAAAAAATACTGGAATACACAGCTTTCAAAAATAAGAGAAAATTCCTACTCCTTAAATAAATAATAATGGAATACAAAGCTTTCAAAATTAACAAAAAAATTCCTACTACTTTTAAAAATACTGGAATACACAGCTTTCAAATATAAGAAAAAATTCCTGCTCCTTTGAAAAATAATGGAATACACAGCTTTCAAAAATAAGAAAAAATTCCTACCTTAAAAAATAATGAAATACACAGCATTCAAAATAATAAAAAACTCTTACTCCTTGCAAAAATACTGGAATACACAGTTTTCTAAAACAACCTTCCAGCTTTCTACAATGAGAAGTTCAGAATTTGGGCGGCTTCTTCAACGGGAACGAAACCAACCAATGTTTGAACATTTGCTACTACGTGGATATTTGGTTGGACGACCCTACATGCACCGGGATAGGAGGCACTTGGATCACTTTAGCATGCGTGAACCCAAGTATATAATATATATATATATATATATATATATATATATATATATATATATATATATATACATATACACACACACACACATATATATATATATATATATATATATATATATATATATATATATATATATATATATATATATATATATCTCAACTTCCAAAGAAGCAACAGCTCGAAGAACAATCCAAGGCAGGTCAGGAAAGGCACTGTCCATGAGCATTTTATTATAATATGTGTGTGTGCGTGTGTGCATTCAAATGAAGAATATATATATATATATATATATATATATATATATATATATATATATATATATATATATATACATGTGTATATATATATATATATATATATATATATATATATATATTTATTTATACACATACATTCATACACGTACATGGACGGACAGAGAGACAAATAGGAAAAATCATTACTAATTTCCATAACATCATTAGATCACCGCACTGTAAACATCGATGACTGGCGATAATTAGCTCCCTTAACCACTTGCAACTCCAACTCCTAAGTCTTCAGCAACATAAAATTTCTTAATTAATTAGGACGGGGACCAACATTAATACATTTTTTAAAATTAAGATGGTATTCATTATGATTACAGGGTAAATTTTACGTCAGACTGTTTTATTATAATGTTTTAATAATCCATGTCTAAGATTTTAATCGTACAGACAAACAAATAAAAAACAGTAAAAAATGCGCCGAGGTTTCTTCTGCGCAATCGATTTTTCTATACAGCGTATAATCAAGGCCACCGAAAATAGATCTAACTTTCGGTGGTCTCGGTACAATGCTGTATGAGCAGCGGCCCATGAAACTTTAAACACGGCCGGTGGTGTCCTGTCTTATATCGTTGCCAGACGCAAGATTATGGCTATTTTTAACCTTGAACGAAATAAAAACTACAGAGTCTACAGGGCTGCAATTTGGTATATTCGATGATTAGAGGGTGGATGATCAACATACCAATTTGCAGCCCTCTAGCCTCAGTAATTTTTAAGTTCTGAAGGCGGATATAAAATTGCGGACGGACAGGCAAAGCCGGCACAATAATTTTCTTTTGCAGAAAACTAAAACTACAAGAGCATTAAGATTACTGGATAAACACAATGAGATTCCGTACTATTTTGGACCAACATAAGAGTAATTTTAAAACATCATTAATCCTTTGAAAAGAAAAAAAAAATGCAAGCACCAAAACAAACCTTGTAGGATCCTAACTATCATTACTAATCGAGACTCACAATAACACAGTCAAGAATATGAACAATGGTAATGTTACGTAATTGTGTTATGCAATTCATCCACACTACATGTACAGGAAGATTAGGAATCATTCTACTAATCATTACATCGTTAACATACCAACTGGAAAGGTATTAACATACCAACTGGAAAAGTAAATCAAGTGCTGTCTTATGAATGCAACTTGACACGAAATAAGTTACATAAAGTTTGTGTGGATAACATGTTACAATTGTTTATTGACCAGCAGATACGAAATTACATATGACAGCGTATGTTCAGAAAAGCACATACTAGCACATATGAACAGGAAAAAATATTAATTCATAAAAATCATCATACATCTTTCTTGTATCTAACACGTCTTTCTTATAACCACATATTAAGCCCGTGACAGTTTTCTAGAAGGTGGTTATTCAGAATATCAATTCATAGCTTTATTAATATGAAAACACAGTTTCAATGCAGCGGAAAATCTCTGGAAAACACATATATGTAACTGAAGCTCAATTATAACCGGTTTTGCCTCAATGGCAATTTTAAGGGCTTATCAAATATACTGAAAAAAAGCTTTTCTGGTATCCTACGAAATAATTACTTCTACTACTACGTTAGTGATGGTTTTAGGAACTGCTGGTTCATTTCATATATCAATTCCACCTTCAAGTTTTTTTGTTTTGATGTTTTCCGAGGAAAACCGTTTTTAACAAAACCTTGAGTCGGGTCTGGTACGCCCTAGCAACCAAGTGCCACAAGGTCAACCCCCTCCCACGCCCTTTTGAGTCGACGTTGGTCCCAGCCCAACAGCCCCCCCAACATCGAACGCGTTCCAGTGGGGACTTTAGGGGTGCCAAGTGTGATTATCTAAGCGGAGTCGAAAGCGTCAATTTGGGAATCTTTTGCTCATTCCTTTGTTAGCATAAGAGCCATTCCTGATCTGGAATAACCGCGCCGGTTGGTGGGTTCTTGGCGGAGGAATTGCAGCTGAGGCTGTCTTATCCGATGGAGGACGTATGTATGTATTTTTTTGAATGAAGGCTGTTGTTTTATTTTGCTTTTTCCGGAAGCGGCGTCGGGGGCTCTATCGAGTTAATTGTTTGTTCGGCCAGATTTTTTGAGGACCATTATCGGCTTTTTTTTTGTTTATGGTTTTATCTTTTCTCTCTCTCTCTCTCTCTCCCCTCTCATGCCGTGCTTAATAACATTAATCGAGCTTGAGAGAGTTTTCTCCTCCTTTGGTTGGAGGAGGAGGAGGAGGAGGAGGAGGAGGAGAGAGAGAGAGAGAGAGAGAGAGAGAGAGAGAGAGAGAGAGAGAGAGAGAGAGAGAGAGATGAAAATCAGTGATTAATGAAACAAAAACGAAAGGAATGGCGGGGACTCAAACTGTTATTCATATGGAACTAGATCAATTTCGCCAAAGTGATGTCGAATGAACTGAATGTAACATAAAAATTACAAGAATAACACCGAATATACTCGTACCCAATTCATAATTGCAAGTAAAACTAACTAAAATAACAAAAATACAAACAAAAATACAAGCACGTGCAACAAACAAAGATCAAATAAAAGTCTCTTAAGATAGAACAATAACATTTGTGAAATGAGATCTTTCAGATACTGATAAAACCCGGTCAAAAATAAAATAAAATAAACATATAAGACGAGAACAAAGATTATTCGGCTGAAGAACATCATTAACAAATGGGGGGTTCGCGTTAATGAACCTCCATAGGAGCCTGCCGGAAACCTGAAATGCAAAAGAACAACTTTTACCATGAGAGAGAGAGAGAGAGAGAGAGAGAGAGAGAGAGAGAGAGAGAGAGAGAGAGAGAGAGGTCAGGAACGGCTGACCAAGGAGTTGGTTGAACAATGGATGGAAGACTAAGAGAAGCATTTTATTTGTGTGTGAGAGAGAGAGAGAGAGAGAGAGAGAGAGAGAGAGAGAGAGAGAGTCAGGAGGAACGGCTGACCAAGGAGTTGGTTGTATAAAGGACGGAAAACTAAGAGAAACATTTTATTTGAGAGAGAGAGAGAGAGAGAGAGAGAGAGAGAGAGAGAGAGAGAGAGAGAGAGAGAGAGAGAGAGAGAGGTCAGGAACGGTTGACAAAGTTGGTTGAACATTCATAAATGGAAAAATGAGAAATATTTTATTTGAGAGAGAGAGAGAGAGAGAGAGAGAGAGAGAGAGAGAGAGAGAGAGAGAGAGAGAGAGAGAGAGAATCTAGAAAAACTAAGGAGTTGGTGAACATTCATGGATGGTAAAATAAGAGAAACATTTCATTTTAGAGAGAGAGAGAGAGAGAGAGAGAGAGAGAGAGAGAGAGAGAGAGAGAGAGAGAGAGAGAGAGAGAGAGAGAGGTCAAAAACGGTTGACAAAGTTGGTTGAACATTCATAAGAAAGAGAGAGAGAGAGATCAGGAACGGTTGACTAAGGAGTTGGTTGAACATTCATGGATAGAAAACAGGAGAAACATTTTATTTGAGAGAGAGAGAGAGAGAGAGAGAGAGAGAGAGAGAGAGAGAGAGAGAGAGAGAGAGACTCCACTCACTCAATTACCTAGTCGACCGCAACTCCCCAATTCCCAAATTGGAAGGCTGACTGCAAGCGAGATGCAAACTGTTTAACGCTCTAATCACGAACTAATTCGGGAATGACGGACGCAAATTATCACTACCAATCTCCTAGACCATATTCTAGACCGTCTCCACGCAAGCAGTTTCCAAGCACAGCACAAGCGGCAGCCCTCTTCGGCGCCTGCGCACCTTAATGTTATGCATCCGGTAATCTTTTACCCGTTCAGCATAATAACTATATTGTGAAGGAAATAAAAGCAAACGTTTGAAAAAATGTCTAATACTTATGTGATAAGCCTCATTTTTCAATCTACACCTTCATCTTCTCCCCTACTACTTACAAGTCAAGTATGTGAGAATCTCTCTCTCTCTCTCTCTCTCTCTCTCTCTCTCTCTCTCTCTCTCTCTCTCTCTCTCTCTCTCTCAAATATGCTTGTGTACTTGCCTGCTACCGATTTTTCAAGCCATTCTTAACAGTTCGAGACTACTGTATGACTAACATCTTTCCAGGATCACGGAATACAAAACTGGATATATAATTATTCAAGAGACGTCCTGAAAGAATAAACATTGTTTTTATCAATAAACTAAGAAAACTATCTTATACCCTGTAATTACAAATATAAGGATTATTAAGGTACTATAAAATCGATAAATTCAGAGAACCTTGCACGAATGAAGTTATTAATGTTCTATCTTTTCGCATAAACTAATCAATACATCCCATAAAAAATTCTTTCTAAAATACCCACACACCTAAATGAAATTGATAATTTCTAAAAGTCGGTAACAGTAAACTCTACATGGAAAAAAATCTGTTCTTTCCAAGTGGAAAAAAACATTCATGCACCATATATAACAAAATTAATATCGATGGTAATGCAAAAAAATTTTTGAACGGAGCAAAATTGATGATAAAACAATAACAAATAAATAATACAGCAACTGGAAAAATAATTGCCAATGTACTACTGTTCTTCCTCTGGTACCTGTTAAGGATCCCATGAAATAATTCGAAGAAGAAGAAGAAGAAGAAGAAGAAGAAGAGAAGAAGAAGAAGAAGAAGAAGAAGAAAATGATGATGATGATGATGATGATGATGATAAGAAGTTGGGAGCAGCACCAGAAGCAGCCTCGCTTGCTTGCCCAGTGTCATCATCGGATGGCGGGCCTGTGTCCAGTCCCAAAAATTGCACTCGGAGCCAGCGTCCCCCCGACACGTCTCCGTGGGAAAGTTGTTGCGGAAAGAATGTCCAAAAGTTCTTATTACCTCGTGTTTGGGTCATGGCATGACTCTTCCCTTTTTCTTTTTTTTTTTCCTCTCTCTTCTCTCCTCTTTTTTCCTTTTTCTTCCTCTCGGGCTAAAAGAGGGTGACAAGGTGACTTGTGAGGAAAAGAGGGATTGTTGGGGAAGCTGCTGGAGAATCTGTTGAAGAAGGAAGTAAGGAAGAAAAGAGATACTCAAGAAGCTAAAACGAAACGCTATGAGAGACTGAGAGGTTTTTTCTTTTGAGAGAGAGAGAGAGAGAGAGAGAGAGAGAGAGAGAGAGAGAGAGAGAGAGAGAGAGAGAGAGAGAGAGAGCGTAAGTTAACTAAATGATGATACTGGTATGTGAGAGTAGTTTTATAGAAAGCTGTCACAGCGTGGGAATCTTACGGAGACTAGTTGACAATTCATGGGGTGGGTTGGGGTGGGAAGATGGGGGATTTGAGAGAGAGAGAGAGAGAGAGAGAGAGAGAGAGAGAGAGAGAGAGAGAGAGAGAGAGAAAGGGGGCTCCAGCTAAGGAGTTTCTCCATTCCTGAAATAGCAGCTCCTCAAACCCAAAGGCGTGACCAATTGCTACTAAGCAGAGATTGTCGACTAAATCTTATTAGGAGCCATCTAAGAATATATACAGTGTATTCTAAAAATAGTGAATAATAGCATCACTGTTCTTAATTTAACTTATGACTTTGGGTTTGAAATTACTCCAGCATCTGTCGAATCATTGTCAAGAAATCCATTTTTAAAAGGCATAAGTCTAACACTCAGTATGGATTAGTAAGCCTGAAACCGGGTAATTTCGATAAATGTCTATGAAGCTCTTTCTTATTATCAAAGCAACGAACAAATAAATTTATATCTCAAGCTGCTACCTAAGACCTGCCTCTACAACTATAAATAAATAGGATTCAGTGTATACGCACCCACAATTATGAAAGTGCATAAACAGAACACGTATTTTTAATAAGATTACCATGATGAGTCTTAAGTAATATATACAGTATCTCATAAAATAATAAATAACCATCAAGGAACACTAGGCAAGTCGCTTCTCATCAAAAGAATCCTGGAACAAATTTTCTTAGATGCTCGAGACCAAAAAGGTCTACCGTTATTCATGTGACAATTCCATGAACGACAACTCCAGGAATTATTTCTTAATGTTATCCTCTAAGGTGGATACGATTAAGTGGCCAACTTCTTTCCTTCTGCTGCCAAGCTTTGGAATTCGTTTCCAACTTTATTTTTATTGACTCAAAACTTTTGTTCTTTTATGAAGCAAATGTACCATTTATTTGTAGTTGACTCCCACCCCTCTTATTCTTTCCTTTTCCTTTTTCTGATTTTCTTCAGGCTAGGGTTAGAAAAAGATATTAGGTAGCAGAGTTCTACTGAAGTCTGTTTTTAAAAAATATATATATTACATCAGTCCGCCCACCTACTGAGGAGCTCTGTTTTTTAAAAAAATATATTACTTTATTCAAAACGTAATCTATGAAGTAATTGCCGATATACAATGTGGTTTGTTCGGCAAATAACTGATTACAAAATATTCGATCATAACTGGACGAACCAATTTGCCAAGCTTCAAATGGAACCATATTCTTAAGATCTCATTTACATCCACTACAGTAACATTTCATTAAATATCAAGTGCAAACGGGACTGTTATTTTTAAGGTTTAATTCATATCAATCTAAAAATCCTTTCTGAAACATCATTATTCCCTTTTCATAACACCCAAACTTGTATCACCTCCTCGACACACCTTTCACCGCAACGCCTCTTCAAACGCCACGTCGAGAAACTTAAACCTAAAACCAAGGCCCTAAAACCTAAAACCTCACGGGGGAGACTCGGCACTCAGGCGGCCTTAACCTGATTAACTTTTAACAAGCCGTCGGTGACCTCCTGGCAACAACACTTGACACGTCGTCGGGAACATCGAGATCCAACACACACACACATTATATATATATATATTATATATATATATATATATATATATATATATATATATATATATATATATATATATATATATATATATATATATATATAATATATATATATATACATATATATATATATATATATATATATATATATATATATATATATATATATATATATATATATATATATATATATATATTTCTGTATTATTTACATACATATTTTGTTGGGAAATTTCCTTACGCCACCAACAATCTTATCAAAGTATGACCACAAAATTATTATTATTATTATTATTATTCGGGAGGAGAACCCTTTTCATATGGAACAGATGAACCCTAATCATATGGAACATGTCTGCAATGAGCCACTGACTTAAAATTCAAGCTTCCAAGGAAGATGGTGCTCAGTCGAAAGAAATCACCGGAGATTATAAGAAATCAAAAAAGAAAAAATTCAGTTATTAGAAAACAAAAATTAATAAAAATTAGATCATTAGATAAACATGGAAAGAAATAAATAATTAGTAATGTAATGCATCTTCGCTTGCACTTCCGAGGTTCCAATTGCATAACATCTTTCATAACATCTTGTGATCACGCTTTTATTTGGGGGGAGGGGTTAGGAGGGGATCTTCATCTCATTTTCCATTCACGTGCATCCTACAGGATTTATAGTTTAGACCCTACGTACCTAGAAACTGCCGCGTGGCTTATCCGCCATTACTAGGTACAGTCTCAGTGGGACTTTTCAGCTATTCAAGTATGCAAACCAGATCCGTCATGTAGAAACAGTAAAACTTTCTTCCAATGTATATACATATATATATATATATATTATATTTCAAATGTTAGGATATTTTATATTTCAAAGCTGAATACACGTAGTGCAACAGCTGAAATATAATGCAATCTGCTAAATTTATGCAATCTATATATATTTATATATATATATATATATATATATATATATATATATATATATATATATATATATATATATATATATGTGTGTGTGTGTGTGTGTGTGTGTGTGTTTTTGTGTGTGAGCGTGCACGCGCGCAAATGCATATAATATGAAAATAAGAATGATCCAGAAATCCTATACCAGCATGTCCTAAACGACGTGCAAAGCGTAGTGTGAGAAAATAAGCGGTGTTGCCTCCTCTTCTTCTTCTTCTTCCTCCTCCTCAGCGAATTCCCTCCCACTTCCTCCTCTTCCTCACAGGAATCAAGGAACGTCGCTTCCTCAACTCTAAGCTTTAAACCTGACGTCACGGGCGTTAAAAAGAGGCTAATACCCGCAGAAGCGTTTTAAGATTTTTTTTTGTTCTTTTCAATTTTTTTGGTAAAGACCCTCCCTCTGACGTGCTTTTTATTTTTTCTAAAAATCCTCCCTCTGACGTTTGAGATAAATAAACGAATGCAATACAGTACACATCTGGTGACGGCCACGTGATGCCTTTAAATACACTGATACACACAGATACAGATACACATATACACACATACATGCACATACATATGCAAGCAATTACTAAAAGGGAATGCGGGAGGCCATCACCGAATAAAATACGCATGTAAACTGTCATACTATTTGCCAGAAACATCTCATAGACCCATCTTTGCTTACATTAATTCGTCAGTTGCAAAAGTACATGAGTAAATACATACATAAATAAATACACACGTATAAATTACTATATTATGTACATATATATATATATATATATATATATATATATATATATATATATATATATATATATGTATATATATACTATATATATATATATATATATATATATATATATATATATATATATATATATATATATATATATGTGTATATGTATATATATATATATATATATATATATATATATATATATATATATATATATATATATATATATATATATATATATATATATATATATACTGTATATACTATATATATATATATATATATATATATATAAATATATTAATATATATATGTATGTGTGTGTATATACTATATTAATTACTTGACTCTACAGTTCTTTCCCACTTCAACGAAACAAATTTTTGCTAACATTCAATTCCTCGAAACGAATTTTTTTATGACTGTCCATACCGGTTAGAAGGAAGTTACTCATTTATCAGTTTGCTTCTCCGTTTTATACCGATTGCCTGAAAAACTCTTACTTCCACAAAACGTTTTCATGACACGGATTACAAATAGTATTTAATGTAACATTCCTCATTTTTCTACAAGATTCATCGTATATTGTCAAACCCGGAAATTCAAACGCTTCCTAATCGTAAGAATAGATGCTATTGCTAATGCTTATTTGTGGCGTGGTATCCTCTCTCTCTCTCTCTCTCTCTCTCTCTCTCTCTCTCTCTCTCTCTCTCTCTCTCTCTCTCTCTCTCTCTCTCATCTTACATAATTCTCGTAGACACTCGGACAATTCCTGAATCCTCAAGGGTTTATCAGAAAACCTCCTTACTAAGTAAATATATGTCGTAGCCGACTATGAAGCGAAGGCTTCTTTGATTTACTTAAAGTTATGTTTCACAAGAGAGTCCTCCGCCGCAGCTGTCGTCTCTTACTGGTCAAGAACGCCTTCATAAATTTTCCCTCTGTCACAAGACTGTTAAATTTCCTCCACAACACTCATCTCTCGACACCTAAATTTCCTCTACAACACTGACTGTGTACACCTAGATTTCCTCTACAACACTCATCTGACAACACAATCTAAATTTCCTCTACAACACTGTGTACACCTAAGTTTCTTGGACAACAATGATCTGCGTACATCTAAATTTCCTCTACAACACCGATCAGTGTAAACCTTCTAAATTTCCTCTACAAAACTGATCAGTGCAAACCTTCTAAATTTCCTCTACAACACTGATCAGTGCAAACCTTCTAAATTTCCTCTACAACACTGTCTGTGTACACCTTCTAAATTTCCTCTACAACACTGATCTGTGTACATCTTCTAAATTTCCTCTACAAAACTGATCAGTGCAAACCTTCTAAATTTCCTCTACAACACTGTCTGTGTACACCTTCTAAATTTCCTCTACAACACTGATCTGTGTACATCTTCTAAATTTCCTCTACAAAACTGATCAGTGCAAACCTTCTAAATTTCCTCTATAACACCGATCAGTGCAAACCTTCTATATTTCCTCTACAACACTGATCAGTGCAAACCTTCTAAATTTCCTCTACAACACTAATCAGTGGAAACCTTCTAAATTTCCTGTACAACACTGTCTGTGTACACCTAAATTTCCTCTACAACATTGAACGTTGCGCCTAAATTTCCTGTACAACACTGTCAGTGGTCTGTGTACACCTTATAAATTTCCTCTACAACGCTGATCTGTGTACAGCTAAATTTCCTCTATAACACTGATCTGTGCAAACCTTACAAACTTCCTCTACAACACTGTCTGTGTACACCTTATAAATCTCCACTAAAACACTGATCTGTGTACACCTAAATTTCCTCTACAACACTGTCTGTGTACACCTAAATTTCCTCTACAACATTTATCAGTGTTAACCTTCTAAATTTCCTCTACAACACTGTCTGTGCACACCTTCTAAATTTCCTCTACAACACTGAATGGTGCGCCTAAATTCCTGTACCACACTGTTTGTGTACACCTTATAAATTTCCCCTGCGATGATCAGTGTAAACCCTCTAAATTTCCTCTACGGCACTGTCTGTGTACACCTAAATTTCCTCTACAACGCTGTTTGTGTACACCTTGTAAATTATCTCTACAACACTGTCTGTGTCCACCTAAATTTCCTGTACAACACTGTCTGTGTAAACCTTCTAAATTTCCTCTACAACAATTATCTGTCTTACACTTAAATTTCGTCTACAACACTGTGTACACCTTCTGAATTTCCTCTACAACACTGTCTGTGTACACCTACATTTCCTCTGCAACACTGATCTGTGTACACCTTCTAAATTTCCTCTACAACACTGTCTGTGTACACCTTCTAAATTTCCTTTACAACATTGTGACCACCTTCTAAATTTCCTCTACAACACTGTCTATGTACACCTACATTTCCTCTACAACACTGTCTGTGTGCACCTCCTAAATTTCCTCTACAACACTGTCTGTGTACAACTTCTAAATTTCCTTTACGACAGTGTCTGTGTACACCTTCTAAATTTCTTCTAAGACAGTGTCTGTGTACACCTTCAAAATTTCCATTACAACACTGTCTGTGCCTGTCTTAAGTTGACCCCTGTCTTTGTCTTAAAGGTTGGTGTTTTTTTTTGGTAAACTTCTTTAGCCTGAGTTTTTTTTATTTATATATTGGTAAACTTCTTTAGCCTGATTTTTTTTATTTATATATATGTATATATATATATATATATATATATATATATATATATATATATATATATATATATATATATTGTATATAATTATATATATATATATATATATATATATATATATATATATATATATTGTATTCAATATATATTTAAATATATAAATATAATATATACATGAATATTTTATATTACTTTATATATCATATATATATATATATATATAAATATATATATATCCATATTATATATATATATATATATATATATATATATATATATGTATATATATATATATATATATATATATATATATGTATAACTGAATCACGAAAATATGGAACAGTGATGAATAGGAATAAGGATAAAATCCACGAAGGAAATCGCCACAAGAGTCTGTATAAGTAAGGACCAGTGTCGAAATCAACCCAGCACTCCAGTGTTTCAGTTTCCTTCGCTTGGATTTTATCTTTATATATATATATATATATATCTATATATATATATAATTATATGTTTATGTATACATGTATGTACACATATAATATATACATATAAATATATAATTAAATATATGTGTTTGTATGTGTGTAATTATAATAGCCACCATGCCCTCTTAACTTTTCGAATTGCGCACGCTTTCTGGCGCGCTTTCTGGAATACGCTTGTCACTATAAAGCCTTAGATCCCAGTGCAAGATCTCTGAAGCAATTACGACTCCGAAGGATTTAGAAGTCTCCGGAACTACTCCTTGAAGCAAGCGCTGAGGCCATTTTCCTGTTGGTCTCTGGACTCGACTTCTTCCAGGCGGAGAGCGTTAAGAGGAATTCCTCAAGACCTCTTCTCCTCTTTCTATCTCTCTTCTCAGAGAGAGAGAGAGAGAGAGAGAGAGAGAGAGAGAGAGAGAGAGAGAGAGAGAGAGAGAAAGGGGGAGAAGCTAAGTACTGAAAGGAGGGTGGGACCTCCTTCCTGCCTGTGTGCCTCTTCTCCTCTTTCTATCTCTCTTCAGAGAGAGAGAGAGAGAGAGAGAGAGAGAGAGAGAGAGAGAACGTCCTGTATAGGGGGGGTGGGGCATCCTTAGTCCTGATGCCTCTTCTCCTCTTTCTATCCCTCTTCTCGGGAGAGAGAGACTTATTAGAGAGAGAGAGAGAGAGAGAGAGAGAAAAGAGATTATTTCCGAGGGAGAGGGGAAGAAGCTAATACTGAAAGGACGTTTTTGGACCTTCCTTCCTGATTGTATATGAATCACTTCTCTTTCAGTATCTCTTCTCAGAGAGAGAGGAGAGAGAGAAAGAGAGGGGAGTCAACTATGTGCTGAAAGGGAGGGGTGGGACCTCCCTCCCTGCCACAAGCCTTGGGCACAGTTCCAGGTTGCGTTTTGCTATTCCAGTCCTATTCGAAAACTCCACTGCATTGCCAGTGAACCTTCAGTGGCACCCCAACCGCTCTCCATTCACCAACCTTAGGCACAGTTCCAGGCTGCTTTCTGCTCTTCAGGTCCTCTTCCTCAATTACAAGGCTAGTGAACCTCCAGCGGCTCCACAACCGCTGTCCATTCACCAGCCTTAGGCACAGTTATAGGCTGTGTTCTGCTCTTCAGGTCTTGTTCCTCCATTGCAGTACCAGTGAACCTCCAGCAGCCCCCCAACCACTGTCCATCCACCAGACTTGGGCACAATTCCAGGCTGCACTCTGTTCATCAGGTCCTGTTCTTTCTTCCATTGCAGGGCCAGTGAACCTCCAGCATCGCCCCAACTGCTGTCCATTCACCAGCTTTAGGGACAGTTCCAGGCTGCCTTCTGCTCTTCAGGTCCAGTTCCTCCACTGCAGGGCCAGTGAACCTTCAGTGGCACCCCAACCATTGTCCATCCACCAGCCTTAGGCACAGTTCCATGCTGCATTCTGTTCTTCAGGTCCAGTTCCTCTACTGCACGGCCAGTGAACCTCCAGCAGCCCCCAAACCGCTGTCCATTCACCAGCCTTAGGCAAAGTTCCAGGCTGCATTCAGCTCTTCAGGTCCTGCTCTTCCATCACAGGGCCAGTGAACCTCCAGCAGCACCCTAACCACTGTCCATCCACCAGCCTTAAGCACAGTTCCATGCTGCATTCTGCTCTTCAGGTCTGGTTCCTAAACTGCAGGGCCAGCGAACCTCCAGCAGTCCCCCACCTGCTGTCCATTCGCCAGCCTTAGGTACAGTTCCAGGCTGCATTCTACTCTTTAGGCTATGTTCCTCCATTCCAGGGCCAGTGAACATCCAGTGGCCTCCAGCAGCCGCCCAATTGCTGTCCATTCACCAGCCTTAGGCACAGTTCCAGGCTGCGTTCTACTCTTTAGGCTCTGTTCCTCCATTCCAGGGCCAGTGAACATCCAGTGGCCTTAAGAGGAATTCTCAAACCGCTTCCATTCACCAGCCTTAGGCACAGTTCCAGGCTGCTTTCTACTCTTTAGGCTTTGTTCCTCCATTCCAGGGCCAGTGAACGTCCAGTGGCCTCCAGCAGCCCCCCATCTGCTGTCCATTCACCAGCCTTAGCTACAGTTGTAGGCTGTGCTCTGCTCTTCAGGTCCTGTTCCTCCATTGTAGGGCCAGTAAACCTTCAGCGGCGCCCCAAACCACTGTATATTCACCAGCCTTAGGCACAGTTCCAGGCTGCGTTCTACTTTTTAGGCTCTGTTCCTCCATTCCAGGGCCAGTGAACGTCCAGTGGCCTCCAGTGGCGCCCCAGCCGCTGTCCATTCACCAGCCTTGGGCACAGGTCTAGGCTGTGTTCTGCTTTTCAGGTCCTGTTCCTTCATTCCAGGACCAGTGAACGTCCAGCGGCCACCCAACTGCTGTCCATTCACCAGCCTTGGGCACAGTTCCAGGCCGTTCTGCTTTTCAGGCCCTGTTTCTCCACTGCAGGTCCAGTGAACATCCAGTGTCCCCAGCCGCTGTCCATTCACCGGCCTTGGGTACAGTTCTAAACTGAGTTCTACTCTTCAGGTTCTGCTCCTCCATTCCAGGCCAGTGAAAGTCCAGGTGGGACCTCAACTGCTGTCCATTCACAAGCCTTGGGCACAGTTCTAAACTGAGTTCTACTCTTCAGGTTCTGCTCCTCCATTCCAGGCCAGTGAACGTCCCAGTGGCCCCCAACTGCTGTCCATTCACCGGCCTTGGGTACAGTTCCAGGCTGAGTTCTACTCTTCAGGTTCTGCTCCTCCATTTCCAGGCCAGTGAACGTCCAGCGGCCCACAACTGCTGTCCATTCACCAGCCTTGGGTACAGTTCTAAACTGAGTTCTACTCTTCAGGTCTCTGCTCCTCCATTCCAGGCCAGTGAACCTCCAGCAGCCCCCAACTGCTGTCCATTCACCAGCCTTGGGTACAATTCTAAACTGAGTTCTACTCTTCAGGTTCTGCTCCTCCATTCCAGGCCAGTGAACGTCCAGCGCGCCCCAACTGCTGTCCATTCACCA
The DNA here is from genome assembly GCF_040412425.1 of Macrobrachium rosenbergii. Taxonomy (NCBI): domain Eukaryota; kingdom Metazoa; phylum Arthropoda; class Malacostraca; order Decapoda; family Palaemonidae; genus Macrobrachium; species Macrobrachium rosenbergii. The sequence goes on along the minus strand of NC_089746.1, from coordinate 11,531,585 downwards.
GCCTTGGGTACAGTTCTAAACTGAGTTCTCTTCAGGTTCTGCTCCTCCATTCCAGGCCAGTGAAGCTTCAGTGGCACCCCAACTGCTGTCCATTCCACCAGCCTTGGGCACAGTTCTAAACTGAGTTCTGTTCTTCAGGTTCTGTTCCTCCATTCCAGGCCAGTGAACGTCCAGCAGCCCCCAACTGCTGTCCATTCACCAGCCTTGGGTACAGTTCTAAACTGAGTTCTACTCTTCAGGTTCTGCTCCTCCATTCCAGGCCAGTGAACCTCCAGCAGCACCCCAACCACTGTCCATTCACCAGCCTTGGGCACAGTTCTAAACTGAGTTCTACTCTTCAGGTTCTGGTTCCTCCACTGCAGGCCAGTGAACCTCCAGCAGCCCCCAACTGCTGTCCATTCACCGCCTTGGGTACAGTTCTAAACTGAGTTCTACTCTTTAGGTTCTGTTCCTCCATTCCAGGCCAGTGAAACGTCCAGCAGCCCCCAACTGCTGTCCATTCACCAGCCTTGGGTACAGTTCTAAACTGAGTTCTACTCTTTAGGTTCTGCTCCTCCATTCCAGGCCAGTGAACGTCCAGTGGCTCCAACGGCCCCCAACTGCTGTCCATTCACCAGCCTTGGGTACAGTTCTAAACTGCTTTCTACTCTTCAGGTTCTGCTCCTCCATTCCAGGCCAGTGAACGTCCAGTGGCCCAGCAGCCCCCAACTGCTGTCCATTCACCGCCTTAGGTACAGTTCTAAACTGAGTTCTACTCTTCAGGTCCTGCTCCTCCATTCCAGGCCAGTAAACCTTCAGCGGCGCCCCAAACCACTGTCCATTCACCAGCCTTAGGCACAGTTCTAAACTGAGTTCTACTCTTCAGGTTCTGTTCCTCCATTCCAGGCCAGTGAACGTCCAGCAGTGGCCCCCAACTGCTGTCCATTCACCAGCCTTGGGCACAGTTCTAGGGCTGAGTTCTACTCTTCAGGTTCTGCTCCTCCATTCCAGGCCAGTGAACGTCCAGCGGCCCCCCAACTGCTGTCCATTCACCGGCCTTGGGTACAGTTCTAAACTGAGTTCTACTCTTCAGGTTCTGCTCCTCCATTCCAGGCCAGTGAACGTCCAGCGGCCCCCCAACTGCTGTCCATTCACCGGCCTTGGGTACAGTTCTAAACTGAGTTCTACTCTTCAGGTTCTGCTCCTCCATTCCAGGCCAGTGAACGTCCAGCGGCCCCCCAACTGCTGTCCATTCACCGGCCTTGGGTACAGTTCCAAGCTGCGTTCTTCTCTTCAGGTCCTGTTCCTCCAAATCAAAGACCTATCAGGACTTGATTTCTCAACTCTCACATACATGTTTTAGCACCCGATGCCAAAGCAGATAGGGAGGAGGGGAGAGAGAGAGAGAGAGAGAGAGAGAGAGAGAGAGAGAGAGAGAGAGAGAGAGAGAGAGGAGGAGATAAGACAGGAGAGAGGGGGAAGAGGGGAGGGAGGAGGGGATAAGAAAGAGAAGAGGAGAGTAGAGGAGAGGGGAGAAGAGGAGAGTAGAGGGAGGGGGGAAGGGGACAAGAGATGGTAGAGGAGGGAAGGAGGGGATAAGAGAGGAGCAGGGAGGAGGGATAAGAGAAGAGGAGGGGAGGGAGGAGGGGAGGGGAGGAGGGGATAAGAGAAGACAGGGGAGGGGAGGAGGGATAAGAGAAGACAGGGGAGGGAGAAATGAAGGGGAAGGTGTCAGGATAGGGGGGTGAGGAAGCAAAGGAAGATACCATCATCATCATCATCATCACCATCGGGGACTTCAAAAGGGGAGAGGGGAAGAGAGGCTAAAAGAAAAGAGGGGATGGAAGGGGAGGGGGGAGAGGAAGCAAAAGAAGATAACATCATCATCGTCGTCTTCGGAGAGATGAATCGAACGCAATGACGAGGAGGAGGAGGAGGAGGAGGAGGAGGAGAGATTGGGGAGGAAGACAACATCTGTTGAGGTGTGATAAAAAAAAACCTCGTCCAAAGATGCTGGAGTGGATGAGAGCCAATTGAGGAGAAAGGAAAAACGCTGCTGACCTACACAGTTAAAAGGAGATGTCAAGATAAGAAAAGAAGAAGAAGAAGAGGAAGGAGATTGCTCTCAATTCCTTTTCTTTTTTTACTTTTTGTTATTGAAGGTTATGTTTTATATTTAGTATCAATCACGAATAAAGGTTGTCTTTAATAAAGTACTGTACTTGGTAATATGATGTTAAGGTTTACGAATATTTCCACCTTTAATAAACATTCTTCTTAGTAATGCAAGTTCACTAAATGGAAGTTTACGAATATTTCTACAGTGAACCGTAGACAATTTCTCATAAGAATAGCAAAGACTCCAAATAAACAAAAGTTACATCTCTCTCTCTCTCTCTCTCTCTCTCTCTCTCTCTATATATATATATATATATATATATATACATACATATATATAATATATATATATATATATATATCTATCTATATATATATATATGTATGTATGATGAATATATTATATATATATATATGTATATATATATATATATATATATATATATATATATATATATATATATATATATATATATATATATATATATGCATGCATGTATTTCTATATATGCATGCATGTATGTCTCCTATGATTTCCTAATGCTTGCCTTACGTCAAAACCACAACAGTTTACAAGACAACAATCACAAACAGTCAGCTCTTGTTCGAAACAGACTTCAGGCGTCTTCTCTCCCTCTCTTTATGACAAAAAAAAATAAAAAAAAAATAAATAAATAAATAGGCGTTAGATCGCCGACCTGCGAGAACAGGAACAGCACGGGTGCGTTTCCTTAAAATCCAGCAGCAGCAGCGGAAAGGATTAAAAAAAAATATATGTATACTTTCACCACCAAACCATAATTATTGAAAACAAAAGTGCCTCACAAGTTAAATCTGGCCCGTATCTGGGGGGGTGGGGTTAAGGGGTGAAACTATTGAAGTGACATTCACTCTCCCAGAACCTTCCGAAAGCAATAAATTCTACTGAAACCACCAAAACCTCGAAACAGCCTTTGGCAACCCCTCCTCCCCGCTTCCCCCCGGCCCGCTAAAATCATGAACACGGGCCTGCCAATACGATGAGCTATTGAGCTGTCGGCCGTGTGTGTGTGTGTGTGTGTGTGTGTGTGTGTGTGTGTGTGTGTGTGTGTGTGTGTGTGTGTGTTTCCTTTAAGCACGTCTCGACACAAACACATCGAATCTCTATTTATCATTCGAATTCCCCTGTCGCTCTGCTTAAAAGCATCTATACGTAACATGTTTCCCCAACAACGTGGGTTATGGCAAATGCTTCTCGCGGGTAATTCATAGTTTACGATCTCTTAACAGCTAACCTCTCGTTTGGCTGGAGCTGCGTGGTGGGTGGGAGTAAGAATAGACCCAGGCGAGGACAGTGTAAATATCTGCCAGATCTGTCACTTTATCAGCTAAAAATGTTAAGGAAGAATTTGATGCGCGAATTGGCTCCCTACTTTTAGATGCAACTTAGAAAATGTAACAAGCAAAAAAATGGAGTGTTAAGTTTCAAAAAGCAAAATGGACATGTATTTAAGTTTTTCAAAAGAGAATATATATAATGTGTATGTATTTATGTGTGTATATATATATATATATATATATATATATATATATATATATATATATATATATATATATATATAAATATATAAGCGAACCCCACATGGATTCGCTTATACACTAAAGTCACATGCATCAACTGTGATTTTTTAATCATACATATATATATGTATATATAATGTATATATATAGTATATATATATATATGTATATATATATATATATATATATATACATACTACTCGTGTTAAGATTCAATGAAACGGGATGGTTTAGACTCCAGATTCTTTGACTTACAAAGTACAATTTATCAAGCACAGTACTTGCTTTCAAGGACATAATAGCAGGAATATACTGTATATACACAGCGAGGCTGTGTAGGTATCTTGAGAGATATATACATACATTATATATATATATATATATATATATATATATATATATATATATATATATATATATATATATATATATATATATATGTATATATATATATATATATATATATATATATATATATATATATATATATATATATATATATATATATATATATATATATATATATATACAATATGAGAACAAAGTTACAACCGTCTTAGGAAAAGTGAAACAATTGAGATACTATTTACTTTCGTGGATGTACTGTTCATATAATCAGCATTTCTTTTTCGTGATTTAAAATCGATATATATATATATATATCATATAATCATCACGTTTTATATATTTTATATGATTTTAAAATCAATTTATATATATATATATATTTATATATATATATATATATATATATATATATATATATATATATATATATATAAAATATTTATATATATATATATATATATATATATATATATATATTGTATACATATATCTCAACATACTACGTTATAATCACCTCGACATACATTAAGGACATATCACCTGAGAACTGAGACCACGTATCAAGAAACGCTGAAAATTAAACATTAAAAATTGACTAATAAAAAGGGATTCCTATACAGGCCACTGATCATATACCTGTTTCATAAAATTAGCACCGATTATCTCCCACAACATCGAAACAAACAATCGCAATTATCTCTAACCCAAATGAGTTTAGTTGCCAAACTAATTCAATTTCCATCTCGTTATCTAATAACTACTTCTACTAATCCCGTAAACTTTGGCGTATTAGGAAGTGGTCCACTGATTCCTATTAGTAATTAGGATATACAAAATAGAGAGAAGTTGGATTTGAATCCAAATAAGGGCCTGGATAAATTCTCCTTTAAGAAAGTGTTTCTTTTTGAGCGCAAAATGTACTTTTCTCAACTGCACCTAAAGATTTAGGGAAAAAATTAGCTATCCTTTCGTGAAATGTTCTTCCCATATCAGGAGAGATTTTAAACACAATATAACTGTTAAGATGTATCAAAAGATTTCATCATAATCTGTGACCTAGCTCCGGTTCCAACTCTAATTTGCTGACCCAGTCTTAAAGTCGTCTTTCTCCTCTTCTTCTACAGATACTTCTTTGGACAATACTCTCGAGGGTTTCTTGATTTCATTCCCTAACCACTTCCTCGGTCTGGCGATTCCAAAATGTCATTCATACCTGCTTTATACAAAATCAAAAACCTTATACATTATTAAAACTTTATACAAAATTACAAAAGATGACCGCACAAGTAGGTGTTGCAAATTAGACAGTCGGCAGGTCTGAACAGCCCCAAGTTATTCATTTTCAGTGTATAACACTTTGCCTTCCTCTGTGTTCCCCTAAGGCACTGAACCCGCCTCCACTCAAGTGATAACTCTGTCGTCATAGACTGGCCTTGACACGCCTTCACAAATGAATGAAAAACAAACAAATAAATTCACAATTGAATTAAAAAAAATAAATAAATAAATATAAACTACAGCACATAAACTAAACCGCGAAACGCTTTCAGCAACAATTAGATTTTCTTCACGGCGATTAAAAATACAAAACGAGATTCCACATAAATCGGAAATAGAAGTAGCTTACGTCACCAAGCTCCAGGGTGTCCTTTCAGTGGTGCTTTAATAAGCACTCAAGGGAGGGCGGAAAAGAATATAATTGGCTGCCCCCGAAACCTGGGTCGGTTACACTGGGGAAAAACAGGCGCCGCATTTTATTTGCAGTGGTTGCTGTGTCTTACTGTCGCTATCTTTCTACAGAGCTTTCAATCACACTGCAAGCAGAATATTGACGAATTTGAGACTTACTTTAAGCTTGAAGATAACAGCGGTATTATCATACAGGACTTTCTATCACAAGGCAAATAGAATATCGATGAATTGGAGACTCATTTTTAATTTGAAGATAATAGCAGTTTTATGTGTATATCCTACCATAGCAATCTTTATACAGAACTTTCTATCTCATTGCAAACACAATATCGACGACTTTGAGATTTACTTTAAACTTCAATAGCGGTATTAAGTGTATGTCTTTCTGTCGCAATCTTTATAAAGTACTTTCAATCGCATTGCAAACACAATATCGACGACTTTAAGACTTACTTTAAATTTTAAGATAATGGTGGCATTAAAAATGATAAAATATATTAATACCCCAATATGTAAAGTATATGTAGCCTATATGTACCCAAGTAAGGGAAAATGAAAAAACATACTAACTACAATCAACTTTATCATTTTCCTTCTGCGACAATGTAGCAAAATTTGTATTTTTCCTAACACACAAACCTTCATTCTTTACATAGGGATTTGGCTCGAGCTCGCAAGCTAAATCCCTTTGTAAAGAACGGAGGTTTGTATTTATGTAGGAACAAATACTTGTTTTATGGTCATCAGTGTTGACTCTCGTGATACTTACACAAATATACATCTGTATATAGGGTTTTAAATAACAAATCATATACACACACACACACACACACACACACACACACATATATATATATATATATATATATATATATATATATATATATATATATATATATATATATATATATATATATATGTTATTTAAAAACCCTTATATATATGTGTATATATATATAATATATATACTAATAGGTAGATAGATACTTACATATTTGTGTGTTCATCAACTGTTTTATCTAGTCATTATAAAATATTATATCTGACACGATTTTTTAGATAAAAACAAAATCATACATCAACAATCACACAATAATCCCATTCAGGACAAACCCTACGCCCATGCACCTACGTACATAAATGCGTACACATACGCAACAGAAAACTGTCCAAAAATAACTATAAACATAAAGACAAGAACCAGCCCCTCTTGACCTAAAGACGCAAGTCCCCGGCACCTTGTATGTGGCACGTGTCAGTCACTGAGCCAAGCCTTCGCTCTAATGGTGTGACACTCATGACATCGTATTACGGGAATGTGTGACACTCATGACACTGTTTTACGGGAATGTGGGCCTATTGACACGCGCCGTGTGTCATCTGCAAGGGAATTTTTGCAAAGTCAGCTTCCGGCATCAAATCTCAAGTCAGTTGAGACTCCAAGAACAGAGAAAGGTGGGAATTCCTTCCATCTCAGATATGCACTGATGAATGTGCTTGTTCAATCAGCAGTTTCAGGTTTCTTTCTTAGAGATAAAGAGAGCAAGAGAGAGAGAGAGAGAGAGAGAGAGAGAGAGAGAGAGAGAGAGAGAGAGAGAGAGAAACAATTCACTGGACGTGATGAAGGTGGTTGTTCATTAGGAAGTTTAAAAGATTTCTTGGCAACAGAGAGAGAGAGAGAGAGAGAGAGAGAGAGAGAGAGAGAGAGAGAGAGAGAGAGAGAGAGAGAGAGAGAGAGAGAAATAACAATTAACCGGCGCTGATGAATGCAGCTGTTATGTAAGAAGTTTCAAAGATTTCTTAGCAACAGAGAGAGAGAGAGAGAGAGAGAGAGAGAGAGATAACAATTCACAGGCGCTGATGAGTGTAGCTGTTATGTGAGAAGTTTAAAAGATTTCTTATCAACAGAGAGAGAGAGAGAGAGAGAGAGAGAGAGAGAGAGAGAGAGAGAGAGAGAGAGAGAGAGAGACAATAAATGGGCGCTGACGAATGAGGCTGTTCAATGAGCAGTTTAAGATTTCTCTCTTAGCAATTATAAAGAGAGAGAGAGAGAGAGAGAGAGAGAGAGAGAGAGAGAGAGAGAGAGAGAGAGAACAACTAATCGGTTGAACGCAAACTAGGACAGGATGTTAGTATTGAATCAATGAGAGCTCTTAGAAATCAACGAGATGTGTCCAGTGCCTAACACTAAGCAAAGATGCAAACTGTTAAAACCACAAAAAAAAAAACTACATCAAACTGTACCTGCTCTTTTCTTCGTAGCCTGAATAATGCCATATAGATACATACCTTTACTAACAGGACGTCATTGAAACTAGATGGTACCTAGCGGAGATACTTATTTAATGAAGGTTACAAGCTTTCCAGGGCTAACCGTCCTCATTGTCAAGTGTCCATCGAATACTTGACAATGAGGACTGTTAGTCCTGGAAAGCTTGTAAGTTCCATTGAATAAATATCTCCACTAGATACCACACAGTTCAAATGAGGTCCTGTTAGTAATTGTATTAATGCACAGATAACTGTGTAAGTGATTAAGTTAAGATACATACCTCTGTATTACTTGGAAAAATGGCTGGGGTCAATCATCTCTCTTGTCACAGGATTTGCAACAATCCTCCATGAGACTGCATGATCAGAACAAGTACATCTACTATTTAGTCTGTATAAAAACACAGAAGGCCGAAATGCATCTCTAAACCTAAAAAAAACTGCTTATGATGTTGGCTGTAACCGAAGGTACTTATATAGTTGTACCCTCTGCTTACCCTACAAGTACTGTTCATATATTCATACGTGCATGACTCACGGAAGAGTATGGCTAAATATTCTTTTTAAAAGCTGAAGTTTAATTTAGCATCCACTGAACGACTACACTTCCACAGCAAGTTCAATTTATAATAATGAAACTACTGCTCTTTGTCCTTAGGTAACGAAAACTTTAATTTTCAAAAGAACATCAAAAGATTCAAGACAGAATATGTCAGAGAATTGGAGAATTTCCATGCGCAGTTGATGAAGGAACTACCTGAGCATACAACACGTAAGCACGCATTCTCTCTCTCTCTCTCTCTCTCTCTCTCTCTCTCTCTCTCTCTCTCTCTCTCTCTCTCTCAAGCACGCACAAACAATTTACCGAGCATAATAGACACAAGATTCATTCACTTAGCAACTCGAACTCTCGGGGCCGAAGCAATTTATGAATTTGCATGAACCCAAACGAAAAAGCCACTGGTGACTACGGCACCACAACAACGAAGAGTTCAGCTACCACAGGTATGGACGATAAGCGTATGGCTTCGGCCTTTCCTCTTGTGGCTTGAAAAAAAAGGATTTCAGTGTTAATATTATCAGGGATAATTCTCAGGAATAATTTCTGAGTTCAGGTACTAGCAAAATGATTCAGCCTTTCCTCTCTGTCTCTCTCTCAATACAGAGAGAGAGAGAGAGAGAGAGAGAGAGAGAGAGAGAGAGAGAGAGAGAGAGAGAGAAGTTTAATAAAGGAACAACTTCCTCCAGAACAGTGATTACTGAACACTACTTCTGACTGAGAGAGAGAGAGAGAGAGAGAGAGAGAGAGAGAGAGAGAGAGAGAGAGAGAGAGCACTGAAGAGTAATCTATGCCGTTCATTTATTTAAAGCAAATACATCACCTTGAAATTTATGGTGGTGTTGTATAACAGCAATTATCTTTTCTTCCTAATAAATCTTTCGACGACCCGGCGGCAGTGGGAGGGGTACAGAACGCCACTGAGCGATTACAAAATACAGGCTTCTTCGCATCATCCGTTCATTTGTCACTGATAATGAAAATGTGCACAAACACTGATTTCTTTTAATTAACAATAAACATTTCAAAAAGTTTTTCCACTGTATTTATCTCTCTCTCTCTCTCTCTCTCTCTCTCTCTCTCTCTCTCTCTCTCTCGTCAGTGAATCAGACGTAGCATTCAGTAATCACTGCTCTGAAGGAAATTGTTCCTTTATTTAACTCTCTCTCTCTCTCTCTCTCTCTCTCTCTCTCTCTCTCTCTCTCTCTCTCTCTCTAAATATTTGAAAATACAAAAAATAATTCCAGGAAGTTTACCCTTTTCATTTTTCCCTTGCCAATCGTATCATAGTTATCAAGCGTAGAAATATATTTACGGAAGTTATTTCAGTGTTATTACGCGTAAAAATTATATTTCAATAATTATTTAATACCGTTATCACGGAATAAGTTATTTCATATCGTCATCAGGCATAGAAATATATTCTAATAATTATTCCATTTATCTTTACCTGAAATATAATGGCACTTTTTTTATTACCCATTTAATGGATAGCTGCGGCATTAACTTAAAAAGAAATAAGGAAGTAAGGCGTCACTCCACTAAATTAATTTTCATTCCACCGATAAAGCCATTAGTTTCGTCGGCAATTCATCATCCATATAGACTTCTGGGGTCACTTTCAAATCACCTGATATGTTATCTATTTACACCTCTCACCCCATGTTAAGTTTAAAGGTCATCAAATACTGGTGCCGTTAAAAATAGTTTCATTACCAGATTAAAAATTTCCTCCTTTTACTGAACTACCAATCCAAAAAAACTAACGCATTTTTGTTAAGTTAAATTTAAGACTTTATCGTACTGGAGAAAAAGAAATGGTTTCCGTTGGGGTTCAATATGAAAAAGAAAAAACCTGTGATATATATATATATATATATATATATATATATATATATATATATATATATATATATATATATATATATATATATATATATATACTATATATATACCTTTTCGTATTTTGCGACGCAGATTCCAATACAGTAGAGGAATCGCGTTGTTACCCAAGATACCAACACTGCATATGTTTCCATTAGCATTTAGATTTGCGGCGAGTGAAGTTGTATTAATTATTATGGAAATTTGTAATCCAAGATGAAGTGACATTCTGAGTCACATTTGGGAACTTCCAAAGAAACAGGAACAAACAAACGTTTAGTTCCTCCGATACTTTGCTTGTAAAACGATGAAATGAACTGTTCACTACATACTGCTTGTAATTATGCGATCAATGTTTCCATCAAAAACACCCACGAACCTAGATCTATCATCCTTTTGTTACGTACCACAACCAATTTATTAACATCATGCTTCCATTACTGTGAGGTAACAAACACGCGCACAAACACAAATGCAGAACATAAGTTTTTATACAAGCGGTTCGCCTCTAATCCGACAGTTAAAGGATGAAGGCGGTAGTGAATAAAAATCTCTTTCTCTCTGAACACACACACACACAGTACATAATACAATTCCGATGTCAACAGAGGAATTATAAATATATATTATATATATTTAATATATATGGGTATATATATAATCTATGTATATATATATATATATATATATATATATATATATATATATATATATATATATATATATATATATATATATATATATATGCATAGACAGATACATATATATGAATATATATATGTGTGTGTGTGTATAAAAATCCTCGACATCTCCAGTCACTGATACATACCTACCACAAGGCTGTAAGGATGACTGACGGCTTGGACGCCCGAGCTTCCTTCCGGCATATACATAATAAGTAACTACACGCGAGGCGAGAGAAGCTATTTACTTTATCACCAAGTCCAAAGATCTGTCTCTCTGACTGTCACGTTTTCTGCTGGCGACATACATACATACATCCATACATACATGTGCGTGTGTATATGTATATACATATATATATATATATATATATATATATATATATATATATATATATATATATATATATATATATGATTATTATCACTTTTATACGTGATTCATTTATCACACATTACCACAGGTGAAAAATAAGAAACAGGGTGTATTTTTCACCTCTGGTAATGTGTGATATATATATATATATATATGTGTGTGTGTGTGTGTGTGTGTGTGTGTTTGTTTATATATACACTATAGTCGACCAACAACCAAGTACATAATACAATTCCGAGGTCAACAGAGGAAATAGAAAGAGAGAGAAATCGAACACTACAGTATTATTACTTGAAGCTGTAGTATTCTCTAATCCGACCAGGATAATAGTAAGTTAGACTACAGGCACTATATACCCAGTTACCCTTTCTCGGCCAGGTACCATTTTAACAGAAAACTTTACAGGGAACTTATAAAGTCT